>NC_134492.1:14024899-14082399 GCF_040206685.1 Ascaphus truei | reverse complement strand
TATCTTTCTGTGCGATACCTTTTTACGGTCAGTCAACTAATATGACTTAAACCAGTGATGCGCAAACTTTTCTGCCCCCCCTTCCATACTGGCTCTCTGGCATCATGTGACGTTGCATTGCCATTTGACCCCCGCGGTGTCATTTGATGCAGCTTAGAGCAGGTAAGAGGGAGTTACAGAGGCCTCGCCCTCCCCCAGCATTTAATTTAAATATTGTGGGGAAGAGCGCAAGGCCTCTGTAAACGCCGCGCCCCAAGTTTCCGCACCCCTAACTTAATCAATGCTTCCTTTGGTTGCATCTGATCTTACCTTTGAAGTTAAAATATATTCTTTGGATGCATCACTGCGCATACCATGCAGTCAATCAACCATGTACAGACTCCTATTACAGGGTATATAGCCTGGCTAACATCAAGTGCGTGTTGGAAATTGTAACTAGCATGCATTCCTCAATCAGGTGCTTCATCATGGAGGACAGGGGCTACCTTGTTGCACACCCAACTCTCATTGATCCAAAAGGCCATGCACCTGTGGAACAGCAGCATATTACACACAAGGTACGGCATCTACCACTCTGGGTCCCATTGGGAACTCAACCCGTGAGCACTGATTAACATGTGGCCTCTCCCCAATTGTCTTCCAGGAACCTCTAGTTGCTAACGATATCCTAAATCATCCCAACTTCGTTAAGAAGAATTTGTGCAACAGTTTCAGCGACAGAACTGTCCAGAGGTTTTATAAGTTTAACACCAGCCTCTTGGTAAGCTCTTGTGTGTCTAATGGGAATGTTTTTGTTTCGGGTGTCAATATTATTTATTTATTTATAAAATATTTTACCAGGAAGTAATACATTGCGAGTTACCTCTCGTTTTCAAGTATGTCCTGGGCATAGAGTTAAGACAAATAATACATGGTTACAAATACAGTTACATAAATGAACAGGGTATACATTATATACAAGACATTGTATGCACAATATGCAATCAAAGCTAATGAGACTTTCATGCTGGTTACCAAACGGAACAAAATGTCTGGCAAACAGTGACGGGTCACAATACGCAGGGCAGCAAGCGCAACGATCCGGGGTGTACCCCTACGAATTCTGGGAGCAGAGAGGGTGGGCGGAAGCAGGAGCCCAAATACATCCTTGCACCAGGGCCCACTATTCCCCAGTTCCCCCTCTGCCGGCAAAGGTTTTATATGACTAAAGTAACGTTTCCTCTAAGGAGAATAAGCGTCAGATAGTTGTAATTATAACTCTGTGCCCAGGACATACGTGAAAACGAGAGGTAACTCTCACTGTATTACTTCCCGGTAACACATTTTTATAAATAAAAAAATAAAATAAATAAGTGTAGACATATACTCAGGCTAATTATTCATTGCAACACAGAGGAGGGGGACACTTTTCTCGCCTGAAATGAAAGGCTGTTCGAGGTGTACCTACCTTATTTGTAAATATTCCTAATAAACGTTCATGGTTTCTCCTCCGGCATAGTTGAAACTGTTAAAGAAATAAAGGTTTTCTTGTTGCTGTGGATAGTGTATTGCGTTGGCGCGATAGATACATCACTTGTTAAGTTGTGTGTGTCACATCTTCACCAATATGTTCTGTTTCCACCAGGGGGATCTGACAAACCTGGTGCATGGCAGTCACTGTTCTAAATACCGGCTGACGAGAATCCCTGGGACCAACGCTTTTGTTGGAATAGTCAATGAAACCTGCGATTCTCTCGCTTTCTGTGCCTGCAGCATGGTAGACAGGTTGTGTCTCAACTGTCACAGGTACTTCCCATTAACAGACCATGTGACTGCGTAATGCTAAAGGCCCCAACAGTAGGATAAATGAATGAATGAATAACCAGATACTTGTAGGGGGGACCCCTAAACATAAACTTGATAGAAGACAGGTACTGGGTTGCAGTCCCGGATGGTAACCTCACTAATAAGTGACGCTGTTGTTAACAATAACACCAGGAAGATTGAGCATAATAACACCCTATAACGTACCAATTGTCTAAAGTCCTGAACAGGAAAGCATGTAGCAAGCGATTGACTCCCTCTGAGTGCTGCACAGTCCATGCGATCCAAAGGTGAGGGGTCCCCAGGTGTGCTTCCGTCCAAAGGTGAGGGGTCCCCAGGTGTGCTCCCGTCCAAGGGGTAGGCTAGTAGAGAAGGAGAAAAACTGGAAGAGCACTGCTGTAGGTATCAAAGTAGAAAGGAGGGTGCGTATCCCATAAAAAGATTATTTATTGGTCATGGAAAGACAGGGCAATGGAGAGCCCTACCAACGTGGGTATACCTTGAGAGAGCGCTCTGTGAAGCGTGCAGCGTTGGTAGGGCCCTCCATTGCCCTGTTTTCCATGACCAATAAATAATCTTTTTATGGGATACGCACCCTCCTTTCTACTTTTTTGATACCTACAGTAGTGCTCTTCCAGTTTTTCTACTTCCCATTAACAGGCTGGAATAGAAAGCAACGTGTGTTTTATGTTGAAGAGCAAAGATAGAATACCCGCGAGTGTATTTGTGTGTCTTACCCAAGTCCCCAAATATGCTTACTTGTCCCCGTTGTCGTACAGTGGTTAAGCTGCACACAGGGATTCTGGGTAGTGACATGTGAATGATCGACATAGATCGTGTCACTTTGTGGTGGACAGGGAATAGATTTATGTTTACGATAGATAAAAATTGCCATAAAAATAAATGTCTCCTTTCTTTTTACAATTGCAAAGTCCTTTTGCCGCTGCCTTTATCAAAACCCCATCAATTTTAATTCCTGTAGTTGAATTCTGAAAAAATCAGTTTGCTGAAAATGTGTCTCCATGGGAAGTTAAAATGGCCGTGCACATGCTCATTAAGGCTGCGGCCACGCTGGCGCTGAGCGCACTCATGCTTGAGAGCGGTGACGTCACCAACGCGCGCGTGCCGTGTGGCCGTGCAGATTAACATTTTCTGAAGTAAAAGTGCCAAGCGCGCTCAGCGGCAGCGTGGACGCAGCCTAAGGCAGCCCATGTTCATAATATACAGGTTAAAACTCAGAAAAAATAACACAACTAATATTAACTATAAGATTATGTTATAACCTCATTTTCATGGGGTGGGAGTTTGCTGCTTTAAAGCTGCAGACCAAGCTATATCCTACATGTTGTTTTTTTTGTTTTGTTTTTTTAAATCAGTTCAGTACTTGTAGCAATGTAACTCTGAATTACATTTTTAATGTATTTTAATGTAACAAGCCTTTTTTTTATTTTTATAGCAACCATTTACAAAGTCACATCCCCTTCTTTTCTGAAACAGGCTCTGGCGCAACCCTGTTTGAGCCCTGCCCCCTCTCTAGCAGTGCACCAATTGTATCTAGTGACTGCCTGGTCACAGGATCTTCCCCACAGAACTTTGCATCTTTGGTCCTCTTCTGCTGCACTGACAGCCATTTAGTGAACCCCCGTGCCGAATCTTCGCCGATCAATAGGCAACTTAGCTAATTACGTATAATTGTGTGGATTGTATTGATGCGCATATTAAAGGGAAAAAATACAATGTAAAAAAAAAACTGGCAGCTTGGATTGCTGCTTTAACGACTAAACCAGTCTTTTTATTGTACTGTTTAATTGTCTACACGCTTTGGCTTTATTTTTTATTTCGTTTTTTAAGACCAACATTTGTGAAAAAATATTTTCCATTTTTGTTTTTAGAAATCCGCTTCCTGGTTTCTTTATATGATTTAGTTGTTTATTTTTCTATGCACATTTTCCATGTGCCACCACAGATGCTTTCTTGAACCCCATAGATATGTTTCTCATGGCGTAATATGCACAATTTGTGCGGCTTTGCACATATTCTGTATTCTGATGTCAAGTCTTGTTTCATTATTAGGATGGAGCAAAATGAATGCGAATGTCCGTGTGAGTGCCCTCTAGAGGTCAATGAGTGTACTGGAAATCTTACAAATGCAGAAAGCAGGTGAGTTCAGGTGTGAATATATGTGGGTGTTATTTAGAAATCTGGAGGTGTCACGGCTTCATTTCGCGGTGAAGATTTTTGAGGGAGCAGTCTCTTTATTTAACCCTTTTGGTAAAGCATTTTTTATGGTGTATACACGGATCCTGCCCTTTCTTTTCAGGGCTTAAATACGGTCTTTGTTTTTTTGGCAGCTGGGAGGGATGTCTGCTTTCTGGGCTCTCTGCCACCCTGTATTTCTCATTAATTGTTTGGAAGGAACACTTTGAGGCTGCAGGGTTAAGCACTATTTAAGTCCACAACTTTCAGACATATCCAATTCAGGTATCCTGGGCTCTTTCTGTAATTGCAGTGTGCATCTCCCCGCAGTGTGCATCTCCCCCGCAGCCTCCCCCGCAGCCTGCCCCGCAGCCTCCCCCGCAGCCTCCCCCGCAGCCTGCCCCGCGACGCTTTCTCTGTGCTTACAACCTCTTTGTAGGGAGATGGGATAGCCCAGGAGTGACCAACTGCAGTCCTCAAGCGCCACCAACAGGCCAGGTTTTAAGGATATCCTTGCTGCAGCACAGGTGGCTCAATCAGTGACTCAGTGACCACTGTGTGCTGAAGCAGGGATATCCGTAATATCCCTGGCCTGTTGGTGGCTCTAAAGGAATGGAGTTGGCCACCCCTGGGTTAGGTGTGGGATGCGCGAGCCGGTAAGCAGAGCAGGCAGGGGTGCGCAGGGGGACAAGTTTGCGCCCCCCTGGGTTAGGTGTTGGTGTGACACTGAACCCGAGTTTAAGATTCTGACTTTGAATACTGCATTTGTTATGCGCAGGTAGAGAATCATGTTTTTTTGCAGTGTCGCTTAGATTTTAAGGCAAGGCTGCGTCAAATGACTGAGGGGTGATGCCACAGCGGGTGATTTTGTTTTTAGAGCAGCCTACCGCTATGGCCCTCCCAAGCCCTTTTATTCACGTTTATAAATGTGTCTGTATACAGGAATCCCAGTTGTGAAGTTCACCAGGAGCCGATGACTTTCACTGTGCTGGACCCCAACTTACAAGATGCACTGTCACAATGTGTCAACACCGGCTGCACTCAGAGGATGGAAAGCGGGTAACGGCAGCACCTTACTTTCCATGCTGCAGAAATACAGCCTGAAGAATTGTTATATTAAAGCATATATACATTAAGTATACCAACACACATTTTTTTTGTATTGCTACCTATAGTCCTTGATTTATAAATACATCTGAGTTGTGCAGAGAGGGTAGTGGAATAAAGACGTTGCATTTTAGAACATATTACTCGGCCGTTGTAGTCAAAGTATAAATCTCAAAACAGGATAGTATATTCTACTAAGAATTGGTTGTACGTGTTTTCTGTCGTGTTCTTGGCAATTTAAGCACCCTATTGAAGTTTATGTGAAACTACTTAAATGGCTGTGCTGAACATGCAAGATGGGGACTGCGTATACAGTGTGTATATAGAGATATATACATATATATGGTTTTTCAGACAAAAGGTGACACATTGTGTGCTCATTTGCATGTAATTTCCCAGAATCCCTTGCTGCAGTGGAAGAACTGTATGCTGGGGATAATGGTGAATGGCAGGTTTGCAGACCTGCCTAAGACATATGAATGTGCTCACAAGGGATATTTTTATTTGCTATATGCAATACGGTGGAGGTTTTTTGTTGCCTGTTTCACCCACCATAACTTAAAACATATATCTTATACTATATTAGTGAAAGCACTGTATGTTTGCCTGCCTGCATGCATGCCTGCCTGCTGGATGTCCGGTGTCCCTAGCGGCAATCTCATTGGTCCCTTGGCCCGCCCGCCCCCGCACACCTCTCATTGGCCTCACACACTCACACCACCCCCTTGGCCCGCCCCCCACACCTCTCATTGGCCTGAGGCGGAATGACGGGCCAAAGGTCCAAAAAAATAAATAAAACACACACACACACACACACACACACACACACACACCTCTCTCCCCTCTCCCCTCTCCAAATCACCTTTTCCCCCTCCCCAGCGGCATCACCTCTTCCCCCTCCCCAGCGGCATCACCTCTTCCCCCTCCCCAGCGGCATCACCTCTTCCCCCTCCCCAGCGGCATCACCTCTTCCCCCTCCCCAGCGGCATCACCTCTTCCCCCTCCCCAGCGGCATCACCTCTTCCCCCTCCCCAGCGGCATCACCTCTTCCCCCTCCCCAGCGGCATCACCTCTTCCCCCTCCCCAGCGGCATCACCTCTTCCCCCTCCCCAGCGGCATCACCTCTTCCCCCTCCCCAGCGGCATCACCTCTTCCCCCTCCCCAGCGGCATCACCTCTCCCCCCTCACCGCTCCAAATCACCTCTCCCCGCTCCAAATCACCTCTCCCCGCTCCAAATCACCTCTCCCCGCTCCAAATCACCTCTCCCCGCTCCAAATCACCTCTCCCCCCTCCCCGCTCCAAATCACCTCGCTTCCCGCAGCTGCCACGCGGCGCGTAAGATGGCGGACCCCCTTCCTCCCTCGCGGCGCCGAGTCAGACGGTGGCGGCGCCCGGAAGTACAGGTAGGTGTCGCTCCCCACCTCCGGCGCCAAACGGAACTGAGAAAGGGCGCATCAACTGAGGTGTGTGTGTGTGTGTGTGTGTGTGTGTGTGTGTGTGTGTGTGTGTGTGTCACTGTCCACTGCCCCCCCCTCCTATCCACTGCCCCCCCCTCCTGTCCACTGCCCCCCCCTCCTGTCCACTGCCCCCCCCTCCTGTCCACTGCCCCCCCCCTCCTGTCCCCCCTCCTGTCCACTGCCCCCCCCCCTCCTGTCCACTGCCCCCCCCCTCCTGTCCACTGCCCCCCCCTCCTGTCCACTGCCCCCCCCTCCTGTCCACTGCCCCCCCTCCTGTCCACTGCCCCCCCTCCTGTCCACTGCCCCCCCCTCCTGTCCACTGCCCCCCCCCTCCTGTCCACTGCCCCCTCCCTCCTGTCCACTGCCCCCCCCCTCCTGTCCACTGCCCCCCCTCCTGTCCACTGCCCCCCTCCTGTCCACTGCCCCCCCCTCCTGTCCACTGCCCCCCCCTCCTGTCCACTGCCCCCCCCCTCCTGTCCACTGCCCCCCCCCCTCCTGTCCACTGCCCCCCCCTCCTGTCCACTGCCCCCCCCTCCTGTCCACTGCCCCCCCCCTCCTGTCCACTGCCCCCCCCCCTCCTGTCCACTGCAGGAAATGCAGGGGGAGGAATCCATGCCTTTGAGGCGCCCCCCCCCCTCCCTTTGACGCCCCCCCCCTCCCTTTGACGCCCCCCCCCCTCCCTTTGACGCCCCCCCCCTTCCTTTGACGCCCCCCCCTCCCTTTGACGCCCCCCCCTCCCTTTGACGCCCCCCCCTCCCTTTGACGCCCCCCCCCTCCCTTTGACGCCCCCCCCCTCCCTTTGACGCCCCCCCCTCCCTTTGACGCCCCCCCCCTCCCTTTGACGCCCCCCCCTCCCTTTGACGCCCCCCCCCTCCCTTTGACGCCCCCCCCCTCCCTTTGACGCCCCCCCCCTCCCTTTGACGCCCCCCCCTCCCTTTGACGCCCCCCCCCTCCCTTTGACGCCCCCCCCCTCCCTTTGACGCCCCCCCCTCCCTTTGACGCCCCCCCCCCTCCCTTTGACGCCCCCCCCCCTCCCTTTGACGCCCCCCCCCTCCCTTTGACGCCCCCCCCTCCCTTTGACGCCCCCCCCCTCCCTTTGACGCCCCCCCCCCTCCCTTTGACGCCCCCCCCCTCCCTTTGACGCCCCCCCCTCCCTTTGACGCCCCCCCCTGCCTTTGACGCCCCCCCTGCCTTTGACGCCCCGCGCGCACACACTGACTGACTGCCGCACGCACGCACACACTGACTGACGCGCACACAAAGCCTGACTGACGCACGCACACACTGACTGAGGCACACACTGACTGTGTGTGCGTCAGTCAGTCTGTGTGTGTTTGTGTTTCTGCCTCAGACTCACTGACGCGCGAGCAAACACACAGTGACTGACGCACACACGCTACATGAAGCTGTAAAGGAGGGAGGGAGGGGGGGGACTGGATTGATGTGAATGGGGGACAAACAGAGAGAGGGGGGAGGAGAGAGAGGAACGGGAACATTACATCCCGGGCAACGCCGGGTCTCTCAGCTAGTACATATATATAGATCTATATATATATATATATAGATATATATATATATAGATATATATATATATAGATATATAGCGAGAAGTAATGGTATAGACTTAAATTAAATGAAAGTAGGTTAATATATAATATACAGAGAGAAATAGTATGTCAACTGAGTAACCATATATTTCACTTTCAGCACATAGTTTATTGTGAAAAAAATGTTTACTCATCAGCCTAACTCAGTTTGTATTCGCAATTTTACATAATATATATAATGCTAAACGTCATGATGCACCACTGTATGCTGATCCCTTATAGGCTGTACGCAGTAATCTGTTTCTCTCCTACAGTTACTGTTTTGGAGTGCTAGATTGTGAATGGTGCATGGTGGACAGTGATGGAAAGGCCCATCTGGACAGGCCATACTGTGCGCTCCAAAAGGAATGTTTTGGGGGAATTGTAGGAGCTAAAAGCCCTTATGCTGATGATATGAGTTCAATAGGTAATGCACCTTTGTACTAAATTCATGCTTTGTACAAATAGTTCTAACATCCCTACCTGAGCCTTCTCTGGTCCCTTTAGCACGGCATTGTCTAGCATTTGTAACATTACCCGAACTACGGAATCTCCCGGAGCTAAATCACGGCACTCGCACTTCCTTGGGCACCGCCGATTCTGGATTGTGTCTACCAGACATGGATACTTGTCCGGTGGACGCCACAGGCCAAGGACCCCAATACAAAGCCGCAAAGCTTAATTTGAAGTTGTTAAAATGACACCAATTAGATTTCAGCCCCCCACCCCCCTCCAAATATTTGAGATTAGATTTATAGAGAACATTTCATTTTCCAACAGGCGATGAAGTGATCACTTTGAACATGATCAAAAGTGCTCCCGTTGGCCCGGTGGCCGGAGGGATAATGGGCTGCATTATGGTGCTGGTCTTGGCCGTGTATGCTTATCGGCATCAGATACATAGGAGGAGTCATCAGCATATGTCGCCGCTTGCAGCGCAAGGTACATGTAGCACACAAAGGCGGAGATTGGGAGGAGATTGGTGGGTACGTGAGCAGAGCAATCTGAGACCGATGAGCTCAGCTGGAAAAGGTGGAGCAGAGGTGGGAGCGGATTGGATAAAGTATTTTGTTAGGCACTCCGCCAAAAATTGGGGGTGGAAATAGAATTAATATAGAAGTGTAAATTAGAGCAATTTCTTGCCAGGTGGTTATTTGCTAATAGAATCCGCCACTCCTAACACTGTGCCACGTAATGATTGCCAAAGTAAATAGCTACAAAATGTAATGTTCTCTTATTACAAAGCCGGCATTACCCTTTGGGTATTCCTTTTACCGAATAGTAAGATCGGTTATTTTAAGTCGTTTCTGATGAAACTTCCCACACATTTTGTTGAATCTAGTTTTAGCTGGAAATCGGTTAAGATTGACCCAATATTTTTTAATCCAAACAAAAACCACAAACTTGTTTTTTTTATTATTATTATTTCTCAACATAAGTGTGCACTTATGCCAAAAAGTGCTTTATGATCAATACATCAAACTAAACTTGTAAGGTTTAAAAAACTATATGCTGAAGAGGTAGGTGAATGTCACTTTACAAATATTTATTTAATTCCTTTGATTTGTGGCATATTGGCATTTAATTAACTGTATACCTGTGATATGTGCAGAAATATAAACTAACATACTCGTATTCAATCTCTACTTTCACTTTGTGAATGTACGGTGGCTCGGCTTTTGCGCATGCGAAACTATAAAGCCCGTGATTCAATGTTTCCTGACTGTGTTGCGTCTGTGTCGTGTGCAGAGATGTCCGTGCGAATGTCCAACCTGGAAAACGATAGAGACGAAAGAGATGATGACAGCCACGAAGATCGCGGGATCAGTGAGTAGATATGGACTTGCCGCATTGAAAGGGTTTGATTTAGCACCGGCCGGTTTGGGCACATGTTAAACGCACCCTTTTTTTGTCTCCCACAGTCAGCAACACTAGGTTCATAGCCGCAGTAATTGAACGTCACGCGCACAGCCCAGAGCGGCGGCGACGTTATTGGGGACGGTCTGGGACAGAAAGTGATCACGGTAAGGTGTCGCTTCTGGATTAAACGCTGTAGAGCTGCCTGGAAAACTCCTTATTTTTTTTATTTTTTTGTCCTGGACCCATATAACAACGTCGATTAACTTAATGTACCCCCTGCTACATACATCTGTGGGAAATCACTTAAAATATCAAACCTATGTGTACTCCCCCCCCCCCCCCCCCCGGTAATATTTGGTAGTTATTGTAGATTAACTTTAAAATACCCTTTAGTGTGAATTTTGTGCTGGTCTTCCCAAATCCCCAACTCCATCTTTCTTAGCAACATAAGACTTGGAAGCCGTGGTTGTATACGCTTATATGTATATAAGCTTATGTCTGCCATATTGCAAAGCTTTCCAGCACATCCTAGGTTAAAGAAGTGCCTATCCACAGACAGCTGTTTCTGCCTTTTTGGTCTCATCAGTGTGAGGCTGCTGAGAACTCTCTATGTGGTGGTTGTTCCACAGGAATCTCTTGATTTTATAATGTGAGTGAGTAGGAAAAAACAACATACATGATGCGTGCACCTTTTCCGTAGTGACATAAAGCAGGAGGGAAATAGTCGTTGGCTATTCTGGTTTATGTTATCATCCATAATACAGATATACAATTCCCAGGCTCATGCTGATGTAAACGTATGATTAATCGTCCTCCTTTTTACCCATGTGCCTTGTAATGGTTTTATATTTATTCATCTTCAGAGTTAAAAAAAAAAAAAAAAAAAAATGATAGCGCAAAATAGTGTTACATTTTTACATATTAACAATGTCGCGGACACTTGGGCCCCTCATTAAAGCAAGTTTCCCCCCCCCCCCCCCCCCCCCAAAAAAAACTGTCTGTGTCGCAGTTTTTTGCCCCGGATCAAGCCTGACAAAACACATTTCATGTTCCTATTCAGCCGCCCCCCCCTCCCCCTCCCAAAAGGAGTAATATCTCAAGAACTGGGGGTTCACCGAATGTACGGGGGTAACAGGTCGGCTTCCTCCGCCCCCCCTAAAACAATAACACCCGCCGTGGATCGCGGCTTTAAAGGGAAATATGTAGGTGCGGCTGAAAGGGCATCTTGTAATTCTGAGCGTCCTTGTTGAAATGAAAAGAAAAACCAATTTACTTACTGAAGTGCAACAAATCTCGGATTCCCTGTGCGTTCGTACGTTGCCAGCTGGGTATGTTTAAAACCCAACATACAATAAAGATATATATATATATATATATATATACATTTACACATACATAGAAATACAGCGCTAAATATACAGCTAACGTAACTTTTTCAAAATGTTCCTAATTTTGCGTATTCATTTTCCCCCCAGGTTATAGCACCATGAGCCCGCAGGAAGACAGTGAAAACCCGCCGTGTAATAACGACCCTTTGTCAGCTGGGGTTGACGTGGGAAACCACGATGAAGAGTTAGAGCCCGACACGCCGCCTCAAACTGCCGCACTGCTGAGCCACAAATTTCACCACTACAGACTGCATCATCCAGCCCTACATCACACTCACCACTTACAGGCGGCCGTCACCGTACATTCTGTAGACGCCGAGTGTTGATATTTGGCACCGAGCTGGCCGAGGGACCATGGACAGCCGGAGCCACGCTGCAGCGGACACGTATGTTTTCACGAGCAAATGTGGCAGAGGTTTTGCATTTCCAAATATAAAGTGGACTTCCAATTGGGGAGAGCTTTGGCGCCATCGAGAGCATGGACCTTTTAAGACAATGAAAGGAATCCATCGACCTGCAAACCACATATGGAAAAAGGTGGGGCCCACAAATCTAGTCAAGGACGACACGGTTTCAGAACTAGACGTTTTCTGACGAGCAGGAAAAATGTTCAAAAGATGAAGATATTGTTTAAAAAAAAAAGGATATTACTCAACGTGAGTGGAATTGTCAATAATTTCTTAACAATGCATCTCAATTTTTAACTATAGGATTATTTTTCTACTATTTATTGAATTTTCGAGAACTTTTTAAACAATGGAAGCAGCAATTCTTCTAAATAAATAACACCCAACACTGTGGAGTTGTCCTGAGGATGGAGAGAATAAATGGCTAAGAAGATGAACGCCAAATGTGATCTCCACTCCAAAGGTTCCATGAAGAAATATCGGACTTGTTTACACTGAGCACCACATCCGCAGACCATTGTGCATATATATATATATATATATATATATAAATTTTGTCTGTTTTTTTTATCGGAGTATTTTAAACGAGAAATGTGTTGCCAAACGATCTTAGATCCTATTTGAATTGGTAAAAATTCACAAGGCGATTTTATAAACGTGGGTGTCGCGGTGTGCGATTACTTAGTGCTGCTGAGTACCACTCCATTCACACACCTCAACATCCACACTTGTTTGTAAGAAATCAGAATGTGTTTTTAAACCTGATTTTTGCATTTATTTTTTTGTATACAATTTAATATCACCCTTTAAAAAGTGGTGTTTAAATGGATAGGAACCACTGTTTAAATGGACTGTGCACTCTTCCCCTACTACCACTACTCTTTTTAATGGCACTTTGGCAGTTGCCTACTCATTTTGATGGTTTGGTCCCTGAGCGTTCTACATAGGTGTTGTACGTGGGCTGTTGAGACTTTGTGCATCCAACCTATACACTGATGGAGGTATCCGTGCCCCACGCACTGCGGTGGGTGCAATGCAGGCCCTTCCAGCAGTAAAACATTCAAATATGATTTGAGATCAGTTTGAAGCAGTTCAGTCAAATTCAACATAGGGCGTCGTCATTTAAATGTCACCTTTTTATTTTATTTTTGCGCTAAGCAGTGTTGTGATACAAATCACTGCTGGCAGACTACAATTTACACATGTATCATTGATTTATTGTAAGATGCAGATCGTTGAATATTTTTTATAGGGTGCTCCGTATTGTGATGTACTGTAGGAGAAAGACTTTGCTATGAGACAATACAACAATTAACTTTGTGGTATCAGGAATCCTCTTTATACTGTGTATAAAACTGCAAGCAAGTGGGGCGGGGGACTAAATAATTGTAGTTGTGCGAATGATTTGGGGCTGTTCCCTTAGGATGTTGGTACTTTCACTGACATTTAAAGTTACTTTTGCCTATTTTTGAATGTATGGGATTCCAGTTTGAGGATCTATAGCTGGGGTGGGCAACTCCAGTCCTCCTGGGTCAGCGACAGATCAAGTTTTTAAGCATATCCCTGCTTAAGCACAGGTGGCTCACTGATTGAGCTACCTCTGCTGAAGCAGGGATATCCTTAAAATATGATCTGTTGGCGCCCCCTGGGGACTGGAGTTGCTGATCTATGGCGTTTCTAGAGAAGAAAATAAAATGCCACATTGCCACAAAAGTTTGGGTGACTGTGAATAGAGTTATTCTCCATAAATTAGGATTTGCTTTATGAAGTCTTGTTTTAATTTTGAGCACGTTGAGCTGGTTGGCGAGTTTCACTGCACTGAACTTCTGCTCACTTCCTGGGAAGTAATACTACATCTTTTATGAAGCTGTAGTGCAATATAATTGCAGCTGATCCGTACTCCAATTTACCTTAAAATTGCCTCCCCACAGAACCTTGCTAACATCCTAAAGGGTTTTTGTTTGCAGTGGCCCAGCCCTGTAATCAATGGGTTAATCTTTTACTGTTGTGGTTCCTCTCTTAAAAGCCAGACTGACCAAAAATGGCGTATTTGGGTGACGAACATAGATAACAATGATGGGAAAAGATGCAGTATAGATGTAACGAGCTTCATTCTCTGGTGTAATATGGCATATGGTGTGAAATACAGCAATAACACTGCCAATAAGCCCTATCCAAGTGATACGGTAATATGGTGCGTTATCTGCATGCATGGTAAAGGGTGTGGGGTCCTTTTTGTAATATCGATCTTTAAAAGGATTGTGAAAAAAAATCATACCAGTTCATCGTCATATATACAATTAGTTGTCTTTTATAAATGTAACTGACCCATATACCACTTTGAGGTGCACTAACTAGAAATAAATAAGTCCAGAAATCCTATAATTATTACATTCTTACTGTAGTTTGTTCCCCCCACGTTGATTTGAATAATAATCCTATTTAGATGCATCTAAAACCTACACAGTACAATCTTTAAACAGAGTTGCCGTAGGGGTAAGTGCCATCTTACTGCACTTGTCGTGTGTGTGGAAGGGACCATTGGTTGTAATAAAATTGCCTATGATATAAGCTGGTTTAAAATGCTGACACTTAAAGCAGCAATAATACATTCCTCCTTTTTTTCTTCTTATTTGTATATGTAAAGTATGTGACAATGTATCATTCTACATTCTTACTTAACCTGGCAATCGTCTGGTGCTCCTGCTATAAATCAGTAAAAATCCTGAGTGTGTGCCTAACATAATGGCTGCCTTTCAGTTTCTATCAATTCTTTGGTCAGTGTAATACAGCAGCTACAATGTATCCTTATATTACCAGGGTAAAACATCATTTATTGTTACAGTTTGCAGCTCAAACTGCTGGGAATATTGGCAACAAATTATGACAAATAAAGTGTTGCTAAGAACTTGCACTGCTGGGGAGTTGGGCTGAAACCTGCTATAGAAATCAAAGGATGCTTTATAACTAATGAAAAATGGCATTAAGAGTTGAATTCAAAAAAAAAAAATCACTTATCTAATACTACATAACTGATTTATTTTTTTTTAAAAAGTATAAGATTTCACGTTTTGCTGCTTTAACCAGAGTGTTTAATCAATGCAATGCAGGCTGTGACATAGGAATATTGTTGATTGGTAATACCCCTGAATATGTCGTCACTATTTGTGCTATATTGGCTCACGTTGTTTTGTGTCACAATATAAAAGAATATGCAGTAACTGTGTAA
The DNA here is from genome assembly GCF_040206685.1 of Ascaphus truei. NCBI lineage: Eukaryota > Metazoa > Chordata > Amphibia > Anura > Ascaphidae > Ascaphus > Ascaphus truei. The sequence continues at coordinate 14,067,365 of NC_134492.1, read as the reverse complement.
CTTCTGAAGAACGACTTTAAACATTTCAGTACCATGGGGGGCCTATACAAAATGTTTTATTGCAATGCTGGCCTCTTCAGCTTTTAAAGAGTTAATGACATTTGTATTGATCATACATGATGAACGATCACAATATTAATCCAAACGGAGGCCTGGGCCAGTAGTGAAGAACCTTAAGACACAGAGATATAAGTCACCAAATAAATCGGTTTACTAGAGCAAAAGGCAAGAAACCTGGTTTGTTTTACACATTTCATCTCATTTTACCTCTAAGGGGTTAAGAGTACAGTTTAATTTAGCAATCATTTATTTGTATTAAATGATTGATCCCAAATCGTGATGAATAATTGATCCCCTTTATTTACCTGGAAGTGCCTGAAAATGCACTGTTGGGTAACCAAAGTGTAGTGCAGGGGTAGCCAACTGCAGTCCTCGAGCTACCAACCGGTTAGGGTTTCAGGATATGCCTGCTTCAGCACAAGTGGCTCAGTCGAAGATTGAGTCACCTGTGCTAACGCTGGGACTGATTGAGCCACCCGTGCTGAAGCAGGGATATCCTGAAAACCTGACCCGTTGGTAACTCTTGAGGACTGAAGTTGGACTACCCCTGGTGTTGTATAATACAGGGACAATAACCGAATGCCTAAGCCGCGAAATAAAACACAGTAGCGATTGTTACCAGAACAATTCAAACACAGCCCCAAGACAAAAACAATGTGTCAGGTTGTACATACAATTGTATTATCTTGTAACATTTCATTTATACCTTAGAAAACCATTGTCAATAAATCTCCATTGTATTCCCAGTGTAATTTGTGTAGTTTCAACTGGAAATCTGTGTAGCAACTGCAATTAAACTTTATTACAACAGACATGCTTGTGCTATTACTTAATGAAACCGGGTGCAAGATATTGTACACTTACGATTGAATGTGATTTGTAGGACATCATTGTTGTATTGCAGGGCCCAAGCCAAATGAACCTTTAACATTGAGTATTCTTGATGTTCGAGGGCTGCTAAACCAGATCTATTGGATTTGCAGAAATGGAGAGGTCTCAGAACATGTGTGTGCATTGCTTGCATAGGTCAGAAAGCTATACCCCAAATCTCACCATGACCAACACCAAGAATTCTGTATATGTGACCACCAAATATAGTTTTCTTATATCTTGAACAAAATAACTGCAGATGTGGTTTTATATATATTCACCCACATACATATGTACACTTTAAAAATCACGTCACTAGAAAATACACACTGAATATATCTGTCCTAAATAGTCCAATAAACTAGAATTGTGTAACATGCAGATCAGTGACGCACATTGATATCTATATACTGTTATAGCCAACCCCACATATACGACTTTATTTTGTATATATGTCTTTATTTATATAGCTAATCATGAAAGGCAAGAATAATGCTGCACACCATTATGTAAATACAAAAGATACTTGCTATTACCGCTGCTCCTGGAACAGGGGAGTTCCTGGCAGTGGCAAACTCCAAAGCAGATAAACAAAGAAGGTTCCAGGGCACTACGGATTTTCAAAAAGGATTTAATAGAAGAGGCACAACGTTTCAACCACCACACGTGGTCTTTCTCAAGTGAAGATAACTTACTAATGCCAATAGGTCCACTACTTATAGCCCATACCCCAGGTGCAGTCATTCAAAATTCATCCGGTTTCTTTTCCTGATGGCTGCTTGCATTGCGCATGCGCGCGCACGTCCGTGACGTCATGTCCGGCGGAAGTCCCGCCTTCAGATCGATCCGGTCTTCAGTTGCTGTTCCTCACTCTGGAGATCTCGGCATCCCATCCAGGCGCATGCGCGATCGCATGACCGACATCCCTCCTCTGACTGCTGACGTCATGCTGTTGAGATGTACCCGTCTGTCCCACGGCGATAATATACATCCTTGTAAAAGTGACAATAGCAGTCATGAGCTGCTTTTCTTGCAATAAAGTCTTTTATTCCTTTTGCACCATGGCTCTGTTCTGGCTCTGTACTCTTCTCAGTGTTCATTAATGATCTTCCCACAGCTTGTAAGGAAGCCTCAATGCACATGTATGAAGATGACACAATCCTATATGCACAGTCATAGCCTCTCTGACCTTCAACACATACTTCAGTCTGACTTTTTGAGACTCGAAAACTGGATTTCCCAAAACAAACTGTTTTTAAACACTGACAAGACTGTAACAATGGTATTTGGGACCAAGACTACATTTGTAAAGCTTCCAGTGACTGAGCTCCTGATTAGAACCAACGCTAACACCACCCTAACACCTGTCACTAGTTTTAAATACCTGGGCTTATGGTTTGACTCCCACTTAACATTCGGGATGCACATTGATACCCTGACAACCAAGACCTATGCCAAACTAGGGGTACTTTACAGGAACAAATCCTCCCTAAGTCTCCTGGTCAGAAAGCGTATTGCACAGCAGATGCTAATGCCAATTATTGACTATGGAGACATAGTATATGGCTCGGCTCCTCAAACCCACCTTAGCAAACTTGACACCCTCTACAATTCAATTTGTCGTTTTGTTCTCCAATGCAACTACAACACACATCACTGCGAAATGCTCAAAGAACTAGATTGGTCATCATTGGGTCTAGGCGCAAAGTTCACCTTTCCTGTCTCACCCTCAAATACTTTCTGGGCAAGCTACCCAGCTACCTGAACAAGCTCCTCACCCCTACCACATGCAGTACCTATCACCTGAGATCAGACTCCAAAAGACTATTCATGGTCCCAAGACTCAACAAAGTATCCGGACGTTCCTCTTTCTCCTTCCGTGCACCCCAAAACTGGAACAACCTACCAGAGACTCTCATATCCACCACCAGTTTAAGTTCTTTCAAATCTAAGGCTGTCTCACATTTTAACCTGGTCTGTAACAGTTTCATACGCCCATAATATATTTTTTCTTTAACTGTGCACGCAATGTCTTGTATATAATGTATACCCTGTTCATTTATGTAACTGTATTTGTAACCATGTATTATTTGTTTTACTCTGTGCCCAGGACATACTTAAAAACGAGAGGTAACTCTCAATGTATTACTTCCTGGTAAAATATTTTATAAATAAATAAATAAATAATCATACAGACAACCTCATAATTTCAAGAAAATGAGGGTGAGGAGTAAAGTATTCAGCAGTACAACTGAATGCAGGACAAGACCATGCCAGGATGCAAGATGCAAAATCTGCGCAATGCTCTACACAGCGGGCCAATACAAATACCAAACAGGAATCTCGAGTACAAAATCAGAGGAAGGTTCACCTGTTCCCCCAGCAATGTCGTGTACCTCATCATGTGCATGAAATGCCAAGAGGGCTGCTACTACATAGGTGAGACGGGACAGGGGCTAAACGAGAGAATGAATCTGCATCGCCACACTATCACACGTGGAACAAGAGACAGTCGTGTCGGCGAACATTTCTCAGACTGGCCTCAAGATGAACAATCTGAAGGTGGCCATACTCAAAGGCAATCTTAGAACATCGAAAGAGAGACGGTTGCATGAATACAAGTTTATGCAACTGTTCGGGACACTTAACGATGGCCTAAACCGAGACCGAAGTTTTATGAGTCACTACTGACATGAGAACTCTCTTCCCATGAGTGCTAGAGGCTATGTCCATACATACTGCGCTATCTCTATATAATATACAAACACACACACACCTGTTTCTTACACATACAAATACTCTGTAAGTCCATCCCTATATACCAATAGGGACCACAACGTATCTACACACATTTTTAGTAATGCTACAGCCTCTAACATTTCCTCACCTACCTACACACTCTACACTCCCACTCCACACACACCTTTTGTAAAGCACTGTATACACTGTGGGCTTTTTACCAATTTATATTTACATACATAAAAACACACACTCTTACATCACTAACATCACTACATCACTAACATTCAGGGACTTGATTATATATACTCTCTTTGTTATTTCACTTTCCATTTTTATCTTGGCGTTGTTTAGTTGTGTTCTCCTGCCTCTCGCCCATGGGAAACCTCTCTGTTATACAACACATCGGAACTGCACACAGGGAATTGTGGTGCAAAATTCGCTTAGACGCTTTCTTTTATAAACGTTCAGAGAGCGCATAGCCCTTTCGTCCGGTGTGTGTACATGTGAAACTTTGTGTTTATTTATTTATAAAATGTTTTACCAGGAAGTAATACATTGAGAGCTACCTCTCGTTCTCAAGTATGTCCTGGGCACAGAGTTATAATGACAAATACATGGTTACGAATACATAGTTACAATGAGTGAAATGGGATATACAGTACATTATATACAAGATATTGTATGCACAGTTAAAGATAATATATATATATATATTATAGGCGTCTATAACAGTTACAGACCGGATTAAAATGTGCGACAGCTTTAGGATTGAAAGAACTTAGACTGGTGGCGGAAGTGAGTCTCTGGTAGACTGTTCCAGTTTTGGGGTATACGGTAAGAGAAGGAGGAGCGCCGGATACTTTGTTGAACCTTGGGACCATGAATAGTCTTTTGGAGTCAGATCTCAGAAAAGTGCTGCATGTGGTAGGGGTGAGGAGCTTGTTCAGAAAGGCGGGTAGCCTGCCCAGAAAGTATTTGAAAGCAAGACAGGAGAGATGAACTTTGCACCTAGACTCAAGTGATGTCCATCTGAACCCATGAGAGAGAAAAATAAAGCACTTAAGCTGATTTTTGCCCCACAATTCCCTGTGTGCAGTTACTGCTTGTCATGATGGATGCACTTATTAACAAATTTATATTTTGTGGATCCCAATTGAGCAGAACAAGTTGAGCAAAATAAACTGAGATTTATTCCCTTGATAGGCAAACACACGACAACTGCAGAATACACTTAATAATTACACTTACTGGTATAGTAACAGGGGATAATGTCCAGAAAGGTGCAAAGCACCAGAAGATTGTCTTTTAAAATGTAGTCCTTTTGCAAGGGCATAAATTGCCAGCCCAATCCTTCTGTGAATGTGCAAAGTCTTTTCTGGTCCGTTGGGGTTAATCAGATAACCCCCAGCAATCACAGTGTCCTAACGCAGAGTTTTGTCCTTGGTTATGATGTAATAAGACACTTTGCGTTCCAGGAATGTGCTGCTGCTCTTCTCCGCTATTAGAAGCGTGTTGGAAATCCGCTCATATGGTAGAATGAAAAAGGAAAGACAATGGGGATAGCCTGGGTGGGATGTATATAGGGTTTGGAAGCCTATCGCCAACATACCCACCCAATCCCCCTCGTGGGAAAGTTCTCATTCCCCAATCCCCTACTTGCCCACAGTTTGGAGAGTGGGCACTAGGGATTTCCTGTTCACACAGAGCAAGTGCGACAATGCCACCTTGGCTACTTAGCATAGGTGCACTCCCCTCTTTACCTGGCCCCTCTCGGGCTGGAAGGGGGAACTCAGGATGTGAGCTAGCACAAATGGTCAACAGGATTTCCTATTTAGCATCCATCTGGCCAATTCACACCCCCCTGACTCTGGGTCTTTTGATATGCAACCTCCAGAGAGACTTACTGGTGTGGGCCCAGCATGTTACCTTTGAAGCTTGCATAGGCAAGTGACCCAGCTCATAGGTGTCAAAACATTTGGTTCTTGTGTGCATTTTAATGACAGGAGGAAAAAAAAACCTCATCCTGCTTGTCCCTGTTTAAAACCTGTAGCAAAAATACACTTTATTGAAAATACATGTTCCCTTTATCTCACACTTATATTTTTCATGTGTGTGCTTGAGGTGTACTATACTGCAAGCTCATACAATCCTGACAAATGGGGACAACAAGGGACAGAGGGGAAAATAAGACATGTACAGTGCATGAAAAATTAACCCCTTCATCCCCAATATGAAATAGGGGTAACCAGCTGAGCACACTGTCTTTATTAATGCGCTGATTACGCCTATTTTCGTCACACTGCTCATTATAGAACTGGTTCTATGTGTGTGTGTGTTTGGCAGAACGCCTCCGGGAACCAGCAATGGGAGGAAAATGTGGTTCCCTGGAAATACTCGCACTGACTGTGCCAATTAACATTATAACAACTGGAACATTTCTGTCGTCTTATACTGCTGCGGCTAAGTTTATTCGAGCATTTGCCCGTTCTTGGCCGCAGCAGTAGCCTGGCGCGCGCCCGAGTGTGACGGGCGCGTGCCGAAGCAGCGGAAGAGCGCCCTCCGATCGGGGCGCTCTCCCTACCGCTACCGGGTCCGCCGGGTCCCCCGGAACCCCCTGCCGCCGTCCCGCAGATCGCGGGACACCAGGGCTCCCTCGGGGAGCCCTGCACGCGCGTGCAGGGGGCGCAGGCTCCCGAAGACGCGTGACCGCGCGTCTATGACGCGCGGCACGCCGAGGGGCAGCCACAAGCAAGCCGGGAAATATCCCGGCTTGCGGTACCGACCACACTGCAATAAAGTGTGTCGGTACTGTATAACAGGATTTCTTCCCCAGCCAACTGCGTGCTCTTTTTCATTTCATTTCCAGCAATCCTGGTCTGCAATATAACCACTGTGGGATGTAACAACAGGGTGCGTGGAGATGGGTTTTGGACCTGTGGAGAGGACTTGCAAATACACGGGTGTTTTTATGGTTTCTTCTCAAGGCCAGAAATTACCTAAAGTGATGATGAGCGTATAACCACTTCCTGGAACACTGTCATGTATACACATTTCTGTTCAGCCTTCACTATATATATATATATATATATATATATATATATATTTTTTTTACTACTTCTGTATAATAATGCTGTCACGACACATTCCGCTACAAACTGCCTTCTACACACCTGATGCAAACCTGCTATTTATTTTGTTTAAATGAACCCGTTCTCAACTATTGTTTTCACATCAACACTGGCTTGTAATTAAATGTGGCCTACATATATAATTGTGTTTTCAAATGGATATCTCATCTCTGTATTTCCATGGAGAAATTCACAAACACATACAGCCCACCGTATATAATTGTGTCAAAAAGTAGCGCTTCTGAGATTGTGGAACAATGTATATAACAAAAGACAAAAGTGCTACATCCAATATGACAAATTATATAGTTACATACTTGATGTACTAAAAGGCGGACAGAACCCCTGTAGATAGCACTCTTTTCCGGTGTGAGATGATGAAAGAATTAAAATTACTTTATTTATTAAACAACTTCGTTAAAACAATGGGGTTTAAAACAATTATTAAATAGTACCAAGTTTTGCCAACTCTTGGAATTAGTAGATCACTTTACTTGCCCCTTGCAGCACCACTTCCTCTATTCACATTTAATAAAAGCTGTCGCGGGGGTACCTCACAAGTATAATAGTTACATACTTGTCTGTTTTTCTTTATAAGTCAGGGTAATTTAGTTAAATTTAGTTAAATTCTTTGGCCAAAGCAATTTAAGCTCTGCAAACAAGAACTGCCGTTTAGAAAGTGGGGTGAGTGAGCATAAAACCAGGGAGGAGAGGGTTACAAACATCCACATTCCCATATATTACTATTAATACTTTCTCATTTATATGTCATCTAATATAGTAATCTAACTTCTAATATACAGTAATATTTAAAGGTGCAGTTCCTCCTAAAATTAGTTTTGTGAAAAAAGCTACGAAAGGAATGTGCTCTTTTAAGAAAAAATAAAAATAAATAAATATATATATATATATCAAATGGAAATATTACTGTATGCTCATTTGCATGTCTTAGGCAGGTCTGCAACCCCGCTTTTCACCATTATCACCCAGCACAGAGTGCTTCCACTGCAGCAAGGGATTCTGGAAAATTACATGCAAATGAGCACACAGTGCCACCTTTTGCTTCAAAACCATTTTTAATATGGTTCCCTATAGGCTTAAGCTTGCTGCATGGTCACAGCTTTGAGCACAGCCAGGGTTAAGATGCATAGCCAGTAAACCCACCCACAGACAGCCGTTTCGACCTTAATGGGTTTCCTCAGTGTGAGGTTGGTTATACTGGCTATGCAAAAATGAAGCAATGAGGATGGGAACCATGTGGGGGATATCCTAGAGTGGACAGACGGTTTCTTTGGACATCTAAACGAAGACAGGATCTCATTATTCCCCTGCGTGTTCTGATGATTCGTTACCACAAACATAAACATGAAAAGTCATTGAGGGAGCGGCACAGTGAGGGAATATGCTGACTGATAGCAACATGGAGCTTGAAGCAGGGGAACCTGATTCAATTCCCGGTGTCAGCTCCTGCTGATCTTCAGCAAGTCACTTTATTTCCCTGTACCTCACACACCAAAAACATAGATTGTAAGCTCATCTGGGCAAGGCCTGCGCTGCGTACTGCGCGCTATACTGTAATTGTGATGCATTTTGAGTCCCATTGAGCGTAAAGGTAGGGTGACCATGTTTGTCCCGGCAAATACCGGGACAAATGTCACGCATGTGTGAGCGCCACTTACCGGCTGCTCGTGCGCATATGAAATCGCCAGTTGCCGACTTCATATGCGCAAGCGGTGTTTGCCGGTCACGTATGCGCACGAGCAGCCGGCAAGTGCCGATCATGCATGCGGGGTCGGCGCTTGCCAGTGGGATAGAAAACCGGGACAGCACCCCAAAATGTTAGGAACAAGCCCTAAAAGACTGTCACTGCTAAATCGGGACATCTAGTCACCCTAAGTAATGTGCTATATGAAATAAAGTTATTATTATTTGCTTTACAGCTTTAATTGGATGTAATTAACTTGGTGCTGGAAAGGAGGCATGTATAGGTTCAGACATATTTAAAAACCCCAGTCAAGTACAGTTTGTGAAATACAACAGGATTTTGCATATACAGAATATAAAATGCAGTTCTGCATGCTTAAGAACATATTTATTTTTTTAACCTGATTATATTGCATAGATACAATATATAATAAAAAAACAAAATGGAACTTGTACATCTGTATATTAGTAATAGTACTCTGGGTGTGTAAATATATATATATGTAGAGGTATCAGTACCGTGTTAGCCGAGCTTCAATAATCAAAAAATAAATAGATGATACCGTTCTGTGGCTAACAGAATCTATTAGCCACAGAACGGTATCATCTATTTATTTTTTGATTATATATATATATATATATATATATATATATTAAAAAAATGAAAAATCAGATTCAGTTGGCACACTGTAAACAATGAAAAAATGCTGATGCTTGTCCCATATGCACATGTAAATAAATAGATTTTACCAGATTGGAGTCCGGAAAAAACGAGACAGCACACAGTCCAGTAAGTCCAATAGAACTGTATTCAGTGAAACATGGCACCACCTCCAACGTTTCGATCAACCAAGCGTGACCTTCCTCAGGGACGTAACAATTATTATAACATTATAACAATACATGGTTACAAATACAGTTACATAATGAGCAGGGTATACATTATATACAAGACATAGCATGGACAGTTACAGATAATATATATTATGGGCGTATGTAACAGTTACAGACCAGATTAAAATGTGAGACAGCCTTAGATTTGGCCTTTGGTTTGCCATAATAAAGCAATGATCTGTACCCACACCCAGGAATGGTTTGGGTTGATTTGTTAATTTTATTATTTTTATAACCCCCTGAAGTCAGACATAGAAATCCAGGCCAAACGCACGAGCACAAAACAGGGCAACAACTCTGCCCCTGAGTGGGTTGGTGGCTCTACACTTTATCATCGCACATTTCCCCCGGGGCGCGTAGCGCAGAAAGAAGTTAGAATAGCAGCAGCGGAGGGTGTGACTCGCCGCGGCCTCTTATTTATGTTGTACACATTGGGATGTGACGAATTGCAGCCACAATACAATACTCCACATTACTTCCCTGGGGAGCTGCTGCCTTCAGGCCCTGAGGCGGAAGAGAGAGGCATCAAATGTAGGCGGGGTGAGAGCGGCGGCCCCTCCCCCTCCCCGGCCCCTCCCCCTCCCCGGCCCCTCCCCCTCACACACCGAGCCGCGGTCCTGGCTCCTCCCCCTCCCCGGCCCTTCCCCCTCCCCGGCCCCTCACACACCGAGCCGCGGCCCTGGCCCCTCCCCCTCTCTGACCCCGCCCCCTTTGTGACCCCTCCCCCTCTCTGGCCCCTCACACACCGAGCCGCGGGCAGAACCCGCTAACAGGAGCAGCAAAATGGCGGCGGCTGAGGCAGCGCGGGACACCGGCCTCCTCCTGAGCTCACTGGGACAGCGAGGCGGCGGCGGGGATCTGTGGCAGGGCCGCGGGGCAGGGGAGCCCGGGAGCCGGGGTGTGGTGGGCGCTGAGGAGGCGGCCCGGAGGCTGGAGGTTACCCGGCGGGAGCTCGGGAACCGCAGGAAGATACTGATCAGAGGCCTGCCGCAGGACTGCAGCAGCCAGGTGACAGGGGGGAGGGAGCGAGGGGGGCTGGGAGAGGTCGGGGTGGGGTAGGCCGCACGTTGCGGCCTTCATCCCCCCTCTGTGTCAACAACACCTGGGGGGAAGGGGAGGCCGGGGCGCGGAAGGGGAGGCCGGGGCAGGCCCCTCACACAAACACTGTGACACATACTCTTTAGGCGACCTCTTCTCGCACTTTCTGAAACGGTCTCTTATTTTAACGGCTCCATGCAGGAGATCCACACGTTTGAAATATTAACTGCCTGGGAGGTTAAAATGGAGCTCTGCCCAGAGCCCAGTGCGGGCTAAATGTTACCATGGTAACCGGAGATACTAGAGGTAAAGGGCATCATGAGTGTTGACAGTACAGATGTTTAGGGTAAGGACATAGGTTATTAGGCTGCGTCCCCACTGGCGCTGAGCGTGTTGTGCGCTCGGCGCTTTTACTTATCGCAGTCTTTATGTGGAAGTCCCCGCTCACGTGGCTCGGGCACGCTCTCCCAAGCTTGCCCCCACGCGCGCGCTTAGAAAATAGACCGGACACCCGGCGCTCATGCTTGGAGAGTTTGTGACGTCACGCGGTCAGCGCCAGCGGGGACTCTGCCTTACGGAGAACTCGTGCACCTCTAAACTGATAGTAATGAGACCCTTTAATTGGCGCAATACTGACGGCAGAGAGGGTTAGTGTTCGGTCTGTGAGAACAGTAATTACTAAACATGGGGTTTGACGTAATACAAGTGAGACTCCGAATGACTGTAGTTCTTGTTCATGCTGTTAATTTAACCCCCGCACTCCCGGGTGTACATCTAGCACAGGGACTTTCATGGTGTTTTATGGTCTGGACACCACACTTTTGCTGCCAGCAGAAAATAAATACGATGCTGTTGTGTTGCAATATGTTCTTTTTCCGGGTGTGCGTGCTGGATCTGCTCAGGTGTCTCCTGTTTGTTACACTGACAGAGGGAGTAACGAAAGTGCATGTGTTCTCGTGTCTGATGTTGGAGGGTCAGAGCCAAGAATTGGATCCCTAATTTAGTTTTTATGTTCTCGTTGCTAAATATCTCCACATCAGCATTATACACCCCTGGTAAGGCAGAGTACAGCCGGACAGAGCGCATTAACACATGCAGCATTAAGGGTTCTTGGGGGCGAGGGGTGTATATAGAAGGATATAGTGTAAATTCAGGAGTGTTTGTATAGCGAGGGTAAAATATATCAAATTAAGCCGAATCGGAGGTCTCATTGATTTGTGTTTTGTGCTGGCTTGTGTTTTCTTTGGATATAGATCTTGCCTCTGAGTTTGGTGAGGTAAACAGTCACAATTCTTATGGTGCTCATGTATAGTATCACTGTTTGCACTTTGTGTCATAATTTGACTCCTATTGAAATAAGTTCACACTTCCTCTCATGTTGCGTTCCTTACCAGTAAAATAGCATAATTTATTTGTTTTGAATCTTCTTGGGTATCTGTGTGCATTTCTTCCGGTCTTGCATATGTTGAGGTCTCAGGCTCACACTGAGAATGCCAAGAAGGCTGGATTGCTGATGAGTGCTTCTAGAATTGCTGGGCCTGTATTAAAGGTTGTAACATTAACAGCCGCAAGCTTGTCAATACAGTCCTTCGAGAGGGGAAACGATAGCAGCATTTGAGACGATGAGAAAACAAACGTTACTTTTTATTATTACCAGCCGTGTAAGTGTTCAGCTTGCCCACTTAGCTGCTATATTCAGGAATTTCGGAACAGTGAGTCCCCAATGTATGTAAAGGAACTGGAAGTTCCCACTGATTGCCGATTTTAAGTGGCCTTGCAGCATATAAAGTTTATGCAAATGTCTAATTTTTGATGGACAACAGTCTGTTTTGGAAGCTTGTTCAAATAACTTTTTGTTGGGTTTGGGAGAGGGGTGAGCATATTTTCGAAGTACTGAATTATACACCTTGGCTTTCAATGTGCTTACCTAATCCACATATTGCATAGAAGCATCCTGTGTGTGAGTGGCTTTTCACCATTGTATCCTACATTTGATTCTTTGGTTCTCAAGGCTTCCAGTGTCATGGTGTTTACACTGCAGTTACAGATGGCAGATCTCAGTTTGCATACCAGCGATTCATAAAAGGCATACGTGTTAAACAGGGAGACACAGCTCTGTGGAAAATAGTAAGAGAAATGAAGCATAAATATAGATATAGTTTGTCAACAGGATTTGTTTTATCTGTATATGCCATATTGGGTAAAGTTTTGCAAAAGTGTGGCGTTTCCATTTTTTATGTTTGCTTTACTCTGTGTGCAGTACCCCCAGAATAGTATGTTAGCCATGTTTAATGAGGCCTGGTTCAGTCCACTGCATAGTGTTATATTTTATTTATAAAAGATCTGACAGCCCATGCTTGAAATAAAAGAATGTCATGCTTGGTAACCAGAAAAAGACATCACCTTGCAGTCATACGCTTCACATATGCTGTGCATCTCGGGTTCCTCAAAGGAGAAAGGGTTTTGTTTTTTTTTGCTCAGGTATTCTAATCCTGTCTTGCATTGTAACCCCTTTGTGCAATACATTATTATAATTCTGTCTTTCAAGCCATAAAAAAATGAAATACTTTTAGTTGAGGCTAATTTGATAAAAAAAATAATCTAGTGACCCACTGAAACAGTTTTGTGGTATTACTGGGACACGGCAGTAATTGGATGTGTGCATTGCAAGGGGATTGTGACTTTTCAGTGTTGACACACAACCTGTTAGTGAGTCATTTATTTTCGTTCAAATTTCTCAATTCTGGGCCTTTACTAAAACTTTAAGCGTAACCCACACTTGGCAAAATAAAACATTTTGGGGAAATTCATGTTGTGCATTCAAGCTGCAAACCCAGTTTTGTGGTTGCAGTTTCTGATCATTTGTGGCACGAACAGTGAAATAATGGTAACTTATAAATTTTAAAAGTACAATGTTTGTAAAGCCCGACTTCTATGCCCACATAGTTCATTTAAAATCACGTCATGTAACATCCCAAATCATATATATTTGTGTTTAATGGAAGGAGTGGATCAGTGAGGAAGGACACGGACTCTGAAAACAATGATTGGAACCTGGTTCAATTCCCGGTGACCTTGGGCAAGTCACTTTATCTCCCTGTGCCTCAGGCACCAAACACAGATTGTGAGCTCTGCGGGACAGGGACTTGTGTGCAAAAAATCTACTTATCTACTTATCTGCTTACACTGTCGGCACTATACAATTAAAAAAAAAATTAGTTCTTTAATGGCTTTCAAAGTAAGGACCAAAAGTGTATCTTAACATGGTCTCAATACCAAATGCAATGGGAAATGTTAGACTAGTTAAATTATTATCTTATTTAAATGACGCCAACGTATTCCACAGCGGGGTACAATGTCGGAGGGAGGACAATAACCTTTTATATCGAGTACATGTATGTGAAGACCGACAATAGGAAGGAGCTTACACTCTAGAAAAGTTTTTGCTTTCTAATATATGATATTAATATTATCAATAAATTAATGATATTAATGTTTCTTGTGTGTGTTGTGTTCACGTTTAATTTATTGTGGTAGGTTATTTTTTCTCTCTCCATATCTTAGAGCAGGGTGGCCAACTGCAGTTTTTAAGCTACACGTGACTTGAATAAACATACATTTCTTACCCTATGCCTCATCAGTTCAGTTCAGTGCCTGTTCTTTGTCACAGAAAGGATCCAAGTTTTCAGCATTTACACTTTACATACTTTTTGTCTTTCAGGACATCCATGATTTGCTAAAAGACTATGAAATCAAATACTGCTATGTGGACAAAAATAAAAAAACAGGTAATTAATTCTGGCTTTGCATATATTTTTTTTTAAATTTTGTTTAAAAAGCTAAAATAAAAATAGAAATCTGCTAACGTTTTGTTTAATAATTTAAAGTAAGTTTCACCCTTCAGTACATGAATGGGCCAACCATGCATTGCTTCTGCACTAAAATGGTTAACAACTCTTGAAAGGTGGTCTTGGAAACTGCGGTTCAGATAAGACCGTGGCTAGTACTAGCGAGTATGTCAGAGGAAATATTACTGCGGTACTTTCCTAAAACCGTGTTGAGCAAATGTAGACATAATACAGCCCCATATACGGTTTTGCAAATGTGTCTAATAATACTATTTATTGTAGCCCTAGAAATGCAACGCTGACTTGTGTTTTCGTTGCAAAAATATTGATCCTCTTTTATTTATTTATAAAATATTTTACCAGGAAGTAATACATTGAGAGTTACCTCTCGTTTTCAAGTATGTCCTGGGCACAGAGTAAAACAAAATAATACATGGTTACAAATACAGTTACATAAATGAACAAGGTATACATTATATACAAGACATTGCATGCACAGTTAAAGAAAATATATATTATGAGCGTATGAAACAATTACAGACCAGATTAAAGTGTGAGACAGCCTTAGATTTGAAAGAACTTAAACTGGTGGTGGATATGAGAGTCTCTGGTAGGTTGTTCCAGTTTTGGGGTGCACGGAAGGAGAAAGAGGAACGTCCGGATACTTTGTTGAGTCTTGGGACCATGAATAGTCTTTTGGAGTCTGATCTCAGGTGATAGGTACTGCATGTGGTAGGGGTGAGGAGCTTGTTCAGGTAGCTGGGTAGCTTGCCCAGAAAGTATTTGAGGGTGAGACAGGAAAGGTGAACTTTGCGCCTAGACTCTAGTGATGACCAATCTAGTTCTTTGAGCATTTCGCAGTGATGTGTGTTGTAGTTGCATTGGAGAACAAAACGACAAATTGAATTGTAGAGGGTGTCAAGTTTGCTAAGGTGGGTTTGAGGAGCCGAGCCATATACTATGTCTCCATAGTCAATAATTGGCATTAGCATCTGCTGTGCAATACGCTTTCTGACCAGGAGACTTAGGGAGGATTTGTTCCTGTAAAGTACCCCTAGTTTGGCATAGGTCTTGGTTGTCAGGGTATCAATGTGCATCCCGAATGTTAAGTGGGAGTCAAACCATAAGCCCAGGTATTTAAAACTAGTGACAGGTGTTAGGGTGGTGTTAGCGTTGGTTCGAATCAGGAGCTCAGTCACTGGAAGCTTTACAAATTTAGTCTTGGTCCCAAATACCATTGTTACAGTCTTGTCAGTGTTTAAAAACAGTTTGTATTGGGAAATCCAGTTTTCGAGTCTCAAAAAGTCAGACTGAAGTATGTGTTGAAGGTCAGAGAGGCTATGGTTGTGTGCATACAGGATTGTGTCATCTGCATACATGTGTATTGAGGCTTCCTTACAAGCTGTGGGAAGATCATTAATGAACACTGAGAAGAGTAGGGGCCCCAGAACAGAGCCTTGCGGGACACCACAGGTGATATCCAGGGGGTTGGAGTTAGAGCCTGAGATGGACACATGTTGGGATCTTCCTGATAGGTAGGACTGAAACCAGTTTAAAGCATGTTTCCCTATTCCAGAGCTCTGGAGTTTGTTAAGCAGGATAAGACCTAAACACTGTATTACAGTCTAATTTAGACAAGCCCAGCGGTGGGCCACTCCAGTCCTCAAGGGCCACCAACAGGTCAGGTTTTCAAGATATCCTTGCTTCGGCACAGGTGGCTCAATCAGTGGCTCAGACAAAGACTGAGCCACTGATTGAGCCACCTTAGCTGAAGCAGGGATATCCTGAACCTGACCTGTTGATGGCCCTTGAGGGCTGGAGTTGCTCACCCCTGCACTAACCTGTCAACTTTTTTTATTGAGAAATAAAATCACATTCATCATACCACAAGTACCATATTGTCCAGATTCTGACACGGCCCTGCGGTTTAAATAGTATGTGTATAGCGTTTTAGCCACTCTGATTATTTTCACATCTGGCAAGCAGTTATCATGTCAGTGTTTCCCTTTGCAAAGACGTCTTATTTAACAGTATCTTCATGCAAGCTAGCAGGGGTTACACAATATCTTCATTATTTAAAGCAAGAAATAAGAACAGATGTGGTTGGTTGTCTGCACCAATCATCATATATTGCACTTGGATACTAACCTGTTCTAATTATTCCGTTGATTATTGGGTTTTATGCTAAACTGACCTTTTCCAGGTGACGGCAAGTTGAAAAATTATTTCAATTAGCAACGAACTAAGATAAATCGGGTTATAAGATAGTAGCATTTACATTTTTGAAGCAAGTCTTCTCAAACTAATTTGTAAGAGACTTTACAATTAATTTTTATAGTTTCCATGTAACTTTTAGAGCAATTGTGAAGCTATTTGAGAATCATCACTGAGATCTATAACCTGCCTTATTACAACCAACTTAACTTCTACTTTGTAAATAATTTCTTAGAAGTAATAAAATAGGATTTAACCCATGCCTGCTTGCTTGTTTAATAAAGAAATTGTGACTTGTCTTTTCTTACCAGCCTTCATCACTCTATTAAATGGAGAACAAGCACAAAACGCTATTCAGAATTTTCATCAATATACTCTCCGAGAAAAAGAAATTTCTGTTCAGCTTCAGCCGACAGACGCATTATTGTGCGTTTCAAATCTGCCCCCTTTGTTCACACTGCAAGAGTTTGAGGAACTTGTCCGGGCTCATGGGAATATTGAGAGATGTCTGCTGGTGTACAGTGAACTTACTGGTCATTCCAAGGGTTATGGGTTTGTTGAGTACATGAAAAAAGACTCTGCATCCAAAGCCAGGCTGCAATTAATTGGAAAACCTATAGAGGAATTTATGCTGTTTGCCCAGTGGATGGATATCAACCAGTTAACAGAAGATCTTATTCACTCAAAGTGCCTTTGTGTCGATAAGCTTCCTAAGGACTACAGTGACTCAGATGGGCTAATGGAGCTTTTCTCAACCGTACACAAACCATTGTTCTGCCAGGTATATTTAACAAGTTTATTTACTGTGATTTTTACTTTTTCATCTTTATTCTTTGGGGGATGTGGGGGGTTAGACTTTTCCCCCCCTCTGTGATGGATTAGGAACCTGTTTATTCCTAATTTACATCATTCAAAGGAATTCCTGATTCATTTAATCGAAATGTCACTTATTAGTGCTCTGTTTACGTTTGTAACTGTTAGGACAACACAGATATGTTCATGTACACGTCTTAGATATTTATTTTAATGCTTTCGTTCTTCAATGAATTTACTGCTTTTGACCATGTGTTTTGGGTTATTTTACAAACACTTTTAAGCAATGCTTTTGGCACCAAGGTAATCCTTCCTAGCACTCAAGTGAACTAATTCCATACCCGTTTAATGCATCGTAAGAAATTCAACTGGCTGACAAGGTGGGATTGCAGCTTTAATGCCTTCAGTTAGAGGAATTGGTAGTGACACATGATCACACTCACCAAACTATGTCCTTCTCTGTGCACTAAAGTACTATCTTATGAAGAAATGTCATGTTTGCCCAATAATTCTCAAACAATCCAGGAGGAGCATATAAGGGAAAAGACAAAAAGACACACAATATAAGTGCAGGTGTATGGGAAAATGAGATAGGGCACGTAGTAATATCTTGGCTCGTGTGTCCAGCCTACTCACAAGATGTAGATGAAAATAGGCGGTTTGCAAATAGGGCTGCTACCCGTATGGAGGGAGTGTAGTCAGGTTCCCCCCTCAAAGGCACAGTCAGCGATATGGTGAGTCATAAGCGAGATGGGAAAGGGCTACATAGCGCGATCAGGCTGATAAATAAATTCTGTATGTAAAAAGTATATAAAATGCGCACTTACAATGTGCAAAATTAAAACAAGCATATATAACTTAATAAGTGAAAACTAAGGCTCACCGCCTCGCTCACTGCCTCCCCTGGGTTCTCCAAGCTTCACGCACTCGTAATCTGTTGTCGGAGCTTGTTCTCTTGCGCCCGTCGGAACGTGTGACGTCACGGCTGGTGGACTACGGATCGCCTGCGACAGGAATCGGGAGAATGCGATCTCGGGTGTGCTTCTAAGATCGCCTGAGATCGCATTCTCCCGATTCCTGTCACAGGCGATCCGTAGTCCACCAGCCGTGACGTCACACGTTCAGACGGGCGCAAGAGAACAAGTTCCGACAACTGATTACGAGTGCGTGAAGCTTGGAGAACCAGGGGAGGCGGTGAGCAGTGCGGTGAGCCTTCGTTTTCACTTATTAAGTGATATATGCTTGTTTTAATTTTGCACATTGTAAGTGCGTATTTTATATACTTTTTACATACAGAATTTATTTATCAGCCTGATCGCGCTATGTAGCTCTTTCCCATCTCGCTTATGACTCACCCTATCGCTAACTGTGCCCTTTGAGGGGGGAACCTGACTACACTCACTCCATACGGGTAGCAGCCCTATTTGCAAACCGCCTATTTTCATCTACATCTTATGAGTAAACTGGACACACGAGCCACGATATTACTACGTGCCCTATCTCATTTTCCCATACACCTGCACTTATATTGTGTGTCTTTTTGTCTTCTTTTCCCTTATATGCTCCTCCTGGATTGTTTGAGAATTACCATACATCTTGGAACCCGTGAAACAGGTCCCACCAGAGGGTTTGAGCTGGGATATTAGAGTAACACTGATACACATTTGATTATCACTATTTTTGATTTTGTATTTATGTGATTTATATTAGTTCTACACATTCACTTTTTCATTTTCACTTTTAAGTTTTCGCGCCTTTATATTCACTTTTTCACGATTCAATGTTTGCCCAATAGGACTGTCAAAATCTGCAGAGTGTCTTATTCCTCTGTGATACACTGCTTGTTATCTGAGCTGGTAGAATATCAGAACCGCGCTGCAGGGTCGGGGCAATGCTTTCGCCTATTTCATTGTAAGCGTATTTTAGGTAGTAGAATTTAGTGGTGGTTTGAGATGCGGGTGGCGAGCGGCACATTGATGTGGGCTCTTCCATGTTTTTATTTCATATGTTCAGTGCCAGGACAGGTTCTGGTTAGAAAAGCTGAGCTGTGGAATTCATTACGTTTTTATTCTTTCTCCCAGTCAGGAGTGGGCTTTAACATATATTGTATTTTACTGTCCTGTAAGATGCTTTCATTTTTAAACTGAAGTTTGAATCTTGACAGCAGTTTTTCCTTCAGTCTTCACTTATAGCAGATGTGGCTAACTCCAGTCCTCGAGGGCCACCACCAGGTCACGTTTTCAGAATATCCCTGCTTCAGCACAGGTGGCTCAGTCATTGACTGAGCCACTGGTTGACTCATCTGTACTGCAGCAGGGATATCCTTACCCGCTGAAGGAAGCAGTCATCAAACCGGTTCTAAAAAAGTCTTCATTAGACGGCATGGGACGTTTTGCCGCGGCGTCCTGCGGGAAACATTTAAAGATGGTGTGTCGGAGTGGCCTGTCTAGGCAATGTAGCGGTCCCGCACGGGACCTTTAAAAATGCAGTTGTTGAGCGTGACAGACCTGGCTTGTCGGGACGGCCCCGGAGCGGACAGTGTCCTGGCAGCGTTTTGGTCATGGCCAAACGGCAGCAGCGAAATGTTCTAGACAGACATTCGACCTGTATTGCACGGCTACTTGCAGGCCTGAGTCAAACCGTCTTTTCCTCGGGAGGTTATTGAGTAAGTGGTGGCAACAATATTTATGACCCATTTCAGTCACCCCGTTCCATTATAGTTCTTATTTTGACAGGTCTGACAAATTCCAACCCTCTTTGTGCAGTAGCATATAGGAAGAAATTAAAACCTGGTGGAGAGTTAACTACAAATATGAAAGTTCATTCAGTTCCCCTCTGCATGGCTTATTTCACTAGGAATTAATCTAAAGATTCTAGGAATCACCTCCCGTGTTTATAACATGTAAAAGATGCAGCAGAAAGTCTTGACGTCTATTTGGATGTTATTTAATCTCTTTGCAGTTGTCTCAGGAGGAAGGCAGTTGCTTTGGGGGGTTTGCGGTGATTGAGTATGAATCTGCTGAGCAGGCTGAGGAGATCCGGGACATTATGGATGGTACAACTGTTCAAGGAAGCAGGATCCAAGTGTCCTTCTGTGCTCCAGGATCTCCAGGAAGAAGCACGTTGGCAGCTCTCGTTGCCGCGCAAGGAATGGTAAGGGGGGTTCGCTTCACCATAATATGCGTCTAGATGTAAAAATAATAATAATGGTTTTATGTACATAGAGAGGGTTCTTTCTGGAGGACATCGCTATGCATTGCAATCTGCCATTGCAGTGAAGGGGTTAAACAATTGCAATTCGGATCTACTTAAAATGTGCTCTGTATCTTTGCAATGTTATGGTGCAACACATTTATACATAATTTTTTTTTTTTTTAAATGTTTAACCAGGCAGTAATACATTGCGAGTTACCTCTCGTTTTCAAGTATGTCCTGGGCACAGAGTTATAACAATAAATGGTTACATTAAAGAACAGGGTTATACAGTCAAGTCACAGACATTTCATGGACAGAGTTGGAAAATTTGGTACAGGGGATAAAGGCCTGGTGAGTTTCAGATTTGAAATAGAGAAGCTTAAACTTCAGCGAGAGGCAGTAAACTGCTCACACCCCTTGGCTGCGCCAAAGGCTGTCTGCCTTTGGGGCGGCGCAGATATACACTGAAGGGGTTCAGATTGAAGGCATCTGCGAATACAAAGTTTTGTCCTCTTGGCTCATTAACATTCCAGTGGGTGGGGTTGGCGCTCCGCAAAGTACAACCAAATGTTAACCCTTAGCACGCTGTTCCTGTGCAGTGGGGAGCAGCTCTTGGGGAACCCATCACGCCTTTGGGGCGAGGCAGATGTTCATAAGTCTTCTGACACTAAGTATGGAAACTGAGTCTCCCTATTATGTTCCTACAGCCAGGGAGGACAAAAATATAACAATCTTGGGAACCAGACAGAATTTTAAGGAGCCAGAGTTTGGTGGTCACGCCAGTTTGGCCAATCCATACGTTGTGCAAATCATTAAAAAAGGCAAGTCCATTACTGAGCTTACCGAGTGTGGGGAGGAGAGGATCTTATCTAAGCTAATTAAATTATTAGCTTTGATTTATATCTTAAAATTATATTCTAGTCATAAAATATATACGATATACAAAACAATATACAACTATGGCACTCATGTCTACAGTTGATGTTTCGATGTACATGTTTTTTTATTCTGCCATTGTCACACTTTTTGGGCATGGAGCCCGTTGTCGGGTGTGTGGGTGAACAGGTCACTGGCATTTTGTAAACAACTCCATTCACAAAATATGGTGTCTGTTCATTTTCGTGCAATAGCCATGACCCGTCGTGATACAGTTTTAAAGAACTTCTATCACAGTCACCTGCAAATTCTGTCCCAGCCTTTTCGCCACTTGGCACTTTCTTTATTATTTCAATATAAAATCTAAGAAATGGCTATTTAAGGAGAGTTTAAAACTTTGGGGGGGTTGGAATCAATTTTGTTTTACCGTCTCCCATATGTGCTCAATTGCAGTATAATAGGAAGGGATTACTCCCCGAACCAAATCAAGTGCAAATAATGCAAAGCCTGAACAATCCAGCAATGTTACAGATGTTACTGCATCCTCAGCAACGTGGTCGGGGAGGGAAACATGGTAAGTTACGCATTAAAGCAGCAGCCCCAATTACTCTCCCCCCCCCCCCCTCTTTTTTTTTTTTTTTGCTTCATGGTTGGTAACCGCAAAGAAGTTAAACTTCCAAAAGTGCTACAAGTATTTTTTCATAGTACAGAACTGATTTGTTTAAAAAAACAAAACACGTAGAATATTGCTTGGTCTGCAGATTTAAGAGCCAACTGTTTCTTCCTCTTGATAATGGTGGGTTGGATCATATTAACAGTGTAACCATGTATGTTGGTATTTTTAAACACTATGTGGTATGTAGACTCCTGCAAAGGATTGTGTAATAAGGTAGCTGGCTTGTAGCATATCATTGGTTGGCAATAACAAAATGCTGACAGGTGGCGGTCTTTTATACATTTCAAAACGGGGAATGTAGTTTTAATATCGCTATATTGCAGAATCTGTGTCCTATGACATGGTAATACTTACAAAATATTGCTTTTCTTTATATTAAAACTTTAACCCTCAATATGAACACTTTTTTCAACACTTGCTAAGATTATTTTTTGTATTGTACCTGAAATTTCTGTGTAGCGGTTTAACTTGTGTTCTGATTCTGTTCTAGGTGCGTCTTCTGGACGGCCCCACTTTGTAAATCCAACAGTCAGCCAAGCTTTATTACAGCTCAACAACTTGCATCAGGTGTGTGTGTGTGTGTGTGTGTGTGTGTGTGTGTACACATATGAGTAGGTGAGTGCATGTCAGGGTTCTGGCAGTTGAACAACTTCAGTATAAGGTTCCATAACTTGCACATTGAGATGTTCAGGTGACACTTCTGTGGATGCAGCTTTTTCATTGTGATGGTTCCTCCTGCTTCCCTAGTCTCGATTTCTGGTTTCTACTCCGGAGAAAATGAATGAACATGATTTCTTGGCATTTCTGCAGCAGCTGGAAGAATCTTTATCTGTTTGGGAGCCAGTTATAAGAGTAATTACCGATAGTGCTTGATGTGCCAACAGTGACACAACATACTAATTTGACGATTAGTTACACTTCTTTAGAAAGACGTTGTGTGTGTTGAGTGAGCAAAATTTTTTTTTTACATATACCAGTTTTAGGCTTGACATATCCAATCTCTGATATTATGTTACACAGAAGCCGGCTCTGGGAAGTTCCTGCAATGTCCTGCTACAAAACTTTTCACATTTACAAATGGCTCAGCAGCAACTACTGCAGCTAAAAAGCACCCAGTCAAATAACTGCGTAAGTATGTGATCATAGGCCTTACTATAGCTGAAACCCCATAAATGCTTGTGCTATAATACATAGCTGTCATACAGCCTAAAATGCTTCTCTTTGAATAGAAACCTGGCTTGCTCGGAGAAGCGCCAGCATCCATGTTACAGTCGGCAATGGGGACAGCGCAGCCGGCGTCTGACCAGTCGCAGCGAGAAGTGCACAAAAGTAATTTTGTTAACAAACTATATTAACACAATCTTTATAGCCAGCAGATTCCCAACTCCGATTTACCATGCACCATTTTAAGCAAACCTTTTTCTGCCGATCAAAGCCGTTCTTACCATTTTTATTTGTTTGCAAACTGCAGTTTTATGCTTCTACATAGACTTTTTGACAGAATTACGATTGGTGCGTTCTCCTCATAGAACTTAGTAGTTTCGCCTGCACAACCTGTGTGCATTCTATCAATATATTTTATTTTTTGGGGTGGGGTGGTGAAATTATTGCTGGACATTTTTTAATGCCAGACTCTGTATTTCATAAAATAATTTTGTTTGAGAGCAATTTGATGCCTCTGAATAGGAAAGTTTGTCTGTTTTCTTTCCCCTTCTTCTACCCTGTCAGAGAGCCAATAAATATTTGGGGAGAGGGGGAAACTCTGGCTGTAGAAGTGCTTACTGGTCAATGTGACATCACACAAAAGGGAGCAGCCGGAGGAAATCAAACCCTCCCAAGTCCAACTTTAAAATAAATGTTTGTAGTTGTCAGATTTGGGTATAATTGCCCAGATGACTCTTGAAACATGTCACTGGCATAAGTTCAATTTGGTCTTGGTAGGGATTGCCTTTTGAAGAACTTCAGGGTGTATAATTGTATTTATATGGCACCGTCCGCATACATGTCGAGCTTTTCAAAATTACAATACAGTGAATTTAAAATACAAACAATGGGGATAATCGCAACAAGGAAAGGACATAAGAAAGAGGCCTGCCCCAAAGAGCTTACAATGTAAATGGTATATTCAGATACTTGAAGACACAATGGGAGTTGCTCGGGGACTTTGGTCAGTTAAATGTTTAAAGTAACAATCCTTTAACCAGTTAACTGCCAGATATCACAGCCAGCCACTGGCTGAGGTGGTTTCCCGTCACTGGTATACAAGCGCTATCCTAGTGTGAGAGGAGCTCTGCTCTCAAGGTGTCAGGTGGGCTGTTTTCCTTTAAAGGTGACTGTTACTGATTTGAGACGTTGTCAATTGGTGCTCAATTATAATAATAATAGTATGTGTTTGCAGACTTTGAAGCCGTTCCTCCTGTAATGATGTTAAATGACAGGTTATGGTGTAATCCATGTGGAAGCAATTTGTTAAAATGTCAGCTACAAATTACGGAGCTCTCAAATTCCTTTCAGATGGTGCCACCAGGGTTCACTTTTTTATTGCAAAATAAGAACGTCCGGATTAAAACAAACCAATTGAGTTGAATTTACAGGTGTCTTTGCAAGTGCTACGGTCGGGTCTTAATCTTGCCAGGTTAGACATTTTGCAGTGTTTTCTAAAACGGGGGTTTCCTATTATATTCTGGATTGCAACTTTGTAGACAATAACGTTTTTTTAATAATGTTATCACTGTCAGTGGCCTGCAATGCTGCTCTGTGCTGAGGGGTTTAAGCGCAATCCAAGCACTTTCCCTTTTTTTTCCCCCCACACAGGATTGAAGCAGGGGGCTCGAGTTGAACCCCATTAATTTCACATCTGGTGGCCCCCTGCTTCCCAGAACTACTTACCTCTGCAGTAGGTTCCGGTAGTTGCTCGGCTAGCAGGGATCACGTAATGGCGGCTGTTCCAAGCTCCCTTGCCCTGCGGGCCAATAAGAAGCCGTGACGCCATCAGGTTCGGCTTCCTAATGGCTAGCATGATGCTGGCGCGTTTAAAGTATCGCTGAAAGCAGGGGGTCCCCTGAGCTGAAATTAATGGGGTTAAGACCTTTCGTTTTCTAGATGTAAAAGGGATGTGACCCCTGTATTTGCATGAGGGATTTAATTAATGAAGTACAGGTTGTTGCATATTTCTAGGGGTGCTTTAGTTGTATTTTATATTAATACTATCCTCCATGCCCTCCCTCCAATAAATAAACATGTCAGCGTTTCTGGTCCTAGTTGTGTTAATAAGATTGCTTTGATCTCCTAGGCATGATGCCATTCTTTCACAACCAGCACATGGTGGGCGCTGCCATGTCCCGTCTATCACAAGAGCAGCAATCTGCATCAATGGCATTGTCCGAAGGTTCAGGATCGCAGACTTACCATCAGCAGGCGGCAGCCATGCTGACCGGGCAGAGCCACCCGCAAAGCCAGTTACATAATGCCGATATCTCCCACGGAGTAAGGCGCTTCTCCCCTTGTTATAGAGTTATTCTAGTATTGTGTTGTGGTGGTTTATACAGTGAAACAATATAATACACAAAATACTATGTTTGCATATTTCAGGAATTGTGTGTGTGTGTGTGTGTGTGTGTGTGTGTGTGTGCGCCTGCCTGCCTGCCTGCCTGCCTGCACAGTGCTGCATGTACATTTTGACATCAACAATCCTTATTTCCTTGTAAAGTAGTAAAATAAAGATTTGTAACAGACAGAGGTAATTAGGGCAATAATTTGGGTGCGGTACACCTATTCCAGGCAGCGCCACTGTAAGATTTTGATCTATCTACCGCGCCTTTATCATTAGATCAGAAACATTTACAAACCCCACAGTCTGGTTGGCAAGCAAGGGCAGAAATTGATTCCATTAATAATTTTTATGTGACTGTTACAGCTTATTAAATATATGTATATTTTATTTTAGAATATGCCTAATACCCAGACATCACTTCTGGGAGAGCCACCGAGGGATATTAGGCTTAGCACTAATCCATACCTGAATTTGGCCAGTGTGATGCCTGGGACATCATTGACAGGTAAGAAAGAAGTTGGAAATATTGAAGCCTAAATACTGAGTGTTGGGGAGAATGTGAGCACACAATCTGCAGATATTCTAGGTGATTAACACATTTGGCAACTCATTTGCCAATCTGCCATACATATCATTATTGAGGTAAGTCATTAAGTGTGTATTTGGCAAAATCTCACTAAATGTTCTTTCTGAGTTGGAATTTCTTTATTTCTATTGAAACTCATTATGTTCCTATTTAGTCACAGTTCAGTTACCAAACCATAAAACTCATTAAGTATGATTTGGAAATAATGTCAAAAAGAACATTTCCTCAGTACTCAAAGAATGTACTTAATAACTTTTTTATGATGTGATGTTTTTTCCCCTCTGTGGCCCTGTAATAAACATGCTGTAAGGTTAGTAAGGCAAACTTAAAAATGATTGTTGGGTAATCTGGCTTTTCTCGCATTAAATACATAGGCAATTCCTTCAGGTTTTTGGGAAAACAGCATTGAAGTTCTATTGGCCATATTTACTAAGCAGCGCTATGCTGCAAGTTACAATAGCTTACCTGTTGAAATGAGGTGTGGTTTAATTTAGCACTGTTTAGTAAATATGGCCATGTATATCTCCAAAAAGCCGTTTGACGGCCCTTAAATAATGTAATACGCATTTAATCAAGAGGCCGTAAAACTATAATAACTTTCTGTGAGAAAATGAAGGTAAAGTTGTAATTCATTTGCTCCAGTCTTGCACCTCTGAAGGCCCTCTTTTAGCTACTTTTAGCTCAAAGGGTACTATTAATAGTTTTGGGATCATGTTGAACCTCATGATGCATCTGAACCTTCTGAGCCAGGTGTCTCTGCGGGGTAAGACTGCAGGGGTCCTGCTCCTGCACAAATCGAGCAATGGAAAAAACAGACTTTTTACAACATTAATGTGCAAAATTGTATTTTTATGGGGGTGGGGGGGGTTCTTTGATTTTGTTGCCCCAATGGCATTCAGCGTGACGCGATCTATCATTCAGTTACAACAAAATAACCAGAAAAGGGGCATATCTGAAATGGTACAAAAATACATTTAAGGAACCAATATACAGTAAGTACAAATATAGGATAAAGTATCTGTCTTCTAAATTTAGCATAGGTTGAAGTTAATGGACATGTCTTTTTTTCAACCTAATCTACTACGTAACTATGTAACTCGAGCAGAGGGGAATTTATTGATTTTGTCTAAATGCATTAAAGAATGAAGCAAGTAAAGCAGCAGGGAAATCATTCTGTAACTTAAGTGCAGGGTTATTCTGAGTAACAGGTCAGCAACCCACCACAATATTCAACCAGGCGAACAAAACAGAGGTTGTTTAAAAACATTTTTTATAATAAAATAAATACAAATTCTGTCCATATACTAGTGCTGCATCTTCTTGCCTGCACTAGATTTAAATGGTAGCTGCTCCTATATAAGGCAGAGATGGTAGTCATCAGTATTAAGTCCCAAATAATATTGTCTTTGAGCTCTTGAGGTCTTTTGGACTGTCGTGTTTATCACAGTACCATTATAACGGGCAAATATCGCTTTACATATTGCCTAAGCTTCTAGTCATTACACAATTCCATTGATAATACTCGGGCGTATGTATGTATGTATGTACCTCCCTAAAGAAAGTGTCTCTCTTTGCTAGGTATGGGCACCAGGTCTCTGCAGATGCAGCATGCAGCAATGGACGGCTCTGCGTCTCAGGAGTGCTCATCACAACCTGGATTAGAAAGCTATTTTAACTATAGTCAGCAGTATGGTGATTACTCGCAGGTATGCTAACCCTTTTAACCCATCATTTCTATATTTTGCTACATCCAACTAATCTTTAAACATGAAACAAAGCACTTGTTCTTTTTTCATTAGTATATTCTGCAGCACCTATGGAAAGATGCTTCTCCAGGCAGCCGGACACTTATTCTTTCGTTAAAGGAAATGTGCAGACAGCTGTTCTAAGCCCTAACTCACCAAGTCATGATCAGCAGCATATTTGAGCAAGAAATAGTTTTTTGTTTTGTTTAATTGCAGGAAGCCGCACAGCAATGGTATGATCATTATGCAGCCTACAGCAATGCTCAGGCTGATGTCCGAGACCTTCAGAGTGAAGACGGTCAGGTAAGCTGCATGTGATTGTGGAAAAACCCAATCATAGAAATAAACTACATTTTAAGGCTGCCACCAACGTTTGGTCTGTAACAATTGGCTTTCCGAATGGAAAATGTCTTCCTCTTTCAATGAGGTTGTGACCCAGTGTTGTAAATCGATCTATAAAAGCTAGTTTGCTTTATACGGCTTTTCACGATGACTACATGCAACTGAACTGATAAGAAATGATTAGTATGCAGAGCTCCAGAAAATTCACAGGTCTTTTCTTTGTTCACTGCATTAGCAGAGCTTTCCTGTTGGGCACAATACAGCCAACTCCAGTCCTCAAGCTACCATACCAACAGGTCAGGTTTTAAGGATATCTGCTTCAGCACAGGTGGCTCAGTCTTTGACGGAACCACTGATTGAGCTACCTGTGCTGAAGCAGAGAACACTATACCTCGCTTGTTGTGGCCCTTGAGGACTGGAGTTGGCCACTCCTGTACTAGTAGCTTGAACTATCCTTAGAACAACAAAGTAAAATTGATTATTTTTTGATCCACATCCAGCGATGGTGTTTCCTGAGAATACCAACCTTCACCTTCAGAGGACAAACGTCTTTTCCGATTTTGTTGTTTATTATCTAAAAACAAGCTTTACTAGACTAGTTCAGTAAGCAAACTCAATGTTTGGGATAGCCTGAAGGCACGATACTAAATATGAAAGGCCAAGAATCAAATAGGGTCTGGTGTTTGACAATGAGGACGAAGTCGGGTACGGTGGGCCTTTCAGTGTGGCATTCCTACCAAAACATACACATTCAAACTCTGCATGTCTGTTGTTCGTGTGAGAGCAGAGCTGCTGCATTGTTTTCATGAGCAATATCTTATTTGTTTTAATTATATTTAGAAACAGCAAGTTTCAGAGTCATACCAACCTGGGATTGGGGGAGAAGATTACTATTATCAGGTACAATGTTTCAATGTTTTTCTTTCTTTCCATTTGGCTTTGGCACCTATATTAAATCATTTTTTTTTTTTTTTTTAAATGTAGACCTCTTCAACGTCAGGATATGGAGATTATAATACATATGTACAAGCACCACCTACATATTACTCAACCGCCCAAGGATCATACCAGATGGGGAGCACACAGTCCGTCGATAAGGTATGTAATAAAATATCCAGGACAGAAAGTAAAGCAGGGGAGGCTAACTCAAGTCTTCCAGGGCCACCAACAGGCCAGGTTTTCAGGATATCCTTGCTTCAGCACAGGTGAGTGTCTTCAACTGAGCCACTAATTTTAGCCAACTGTGCTGAAGCAAGGATATCCTGAACTTGACCTTGTTGTTTGCCCTTGAACTGGTTGGCCACCCTTTAGTATATTCACGGATGAAGAGAAAGTATCCACAAAATCTAACCATAATTCTGCTAATTTGTCGATTGTGCTTCAAACCTTTCCTCCAGAGAATCCCAGGTTTTAGCAATGACCTATGCACTATGCAGTATGAGAATGAAGTGCCTAAAACCTCATCTGGTTCCCCAAGGAAAAGTTTGAAAATTGCTGTGCCACTTGTGCATGTCAGCTGCTAACAATTTGTTGGAGTTTAGCATTTAGTTGGAAGGTGCAAACATCAAAGATATACTGATTCCTTTTCTTTCGGTCCATTAGGTGGTCCGAAGGCCCCGCCCAATGAGGTGGTGGTCTATCCTATTCTAGTTTTTTTTTTTTTTTTTTATTTGTTTCATATACAATTATAAAAAAATTCTGTATTAGGCTATGGGGGGGGGGGGGGGGGGAATATATACTGATTCCCACAATTGAAATGTATTCCTTTTTATTTTCTTTAGACGCCAACAAGTGAAAAGAGAGCATACTTTGCGTCTGCCGCAGAAACCAGCCCTGCTGGGTATGTCAATCAGTACTCTCAAGGCTCGGGAGAGCACTACAGTGATTCCTATTTTAAGAGGAAGAAAGTATATTAGCAGTCAGTCTGCAAACTGAGCTGCTTCACCAACGTGTGTCCACGCCTCACACCCACCGATGTACAGCGCAGTGCATCTTCTCGCACCCTTTTAGTGCTGCACTTTACAGGGTTACGTTTGCCTAAAAAATTATTCTTAGGCAGAATTGTTATATAAAAAAGGTATAAATTGTCATGAAGATTTGAAGATATTTTCTACACCCAAATGTCCTGGTAAATAACTTTAATTGATTTAATTTGTTATATTCTTGCTATGGCCTGCAAAAGTTTAATTTTCTTTTGTAAATATTAAGCAATAAAAATGGACCGTAAAGATCTAGTTTCACTCTTTTACAAGTGGCTTTAATTGATCTGTTTTCCACTACCAATATGCATGCATTATGTATGGAGGCATTCACAGGTTAAACTGGGCGTGCATGTTGTGTTGCTAAGCAAGTCTGATAAAACATTTCAACCTTATTTTTGTGTCTGTCTAACTAACCTACTTTCTGAAAACGTATTGCCTGTGACTTGTTTTTTTTTTTTTTGCTTTCTACATGTATAAACGGCTCACAACTACAACAGGTCTGGCCAACTCCAGTCCTCCAGGGGCTCATGTCTTAAACTGAAGAAGCAGGGATATGCTGAAAACCTGACCTGTTGGTGGTCTTTGAGGACTGGAGTTGGCTACTCCTGCATTAGAACAATCTGCCCTATTTCTCCAGTAGATAAACTAGCTAGTATATTTAGTAAATGTAAAATATAAATATTTCCTAATTGGACCCAACATTTAATAGGATTTTGTTCAACCTTTCTCAATGAGTGCTCTGACCTCTGATCGAGTAGGACAAACAGCTGTTATCTGTATGGAGAACTAGTGAATTCATGTTTAATTGGGATTGTTGTAAAACATTGCAAATAAAGCACATACAGATAAAGATCGTTTATTATAACATTGTTACATTTATACAAAGTGCTTCTGAATACATACTATGGCTGGATAACAAAAAATGCAAAGAAATAAAAATGTTACTATTCTACTTAAAATGATGGTTTAATCTCACTCCATATTCACATTTAGAAGTCCCTGGCATGTAATGCCATAAATTGGAGCACGCTCCCGTGTCTCCTGCAAGAACAATCCAAGGTGTAAACAAACCATGCTTCCTCCAGCCTTGTAAAGTGGGTGGTGCTGGTTGGTTAGCCTGCGTAAGCCTTGTTCAGTATTTTTGTTGTACACAATCCCCTTTGTTTATAGTTCAACAGCCTCCAAATACTTCCGTGCAATCTGTTCTATAATGCATCAAACTTTTTTGTCTCGTTCTAAAAATTCAGAGGAACACAGACATCACAGGTAAAAGTGGAAGTAAATAAAAATATGCATCCATGGGAGCAGCAGTCTTGAATATTTTCTACAGCGTTTAGAAACGGATGCGCAGCAAGATGCTTATAATTTACTTATAAGAGCTTGAAATCCGTTGATTAAGTTCTGAAAGGTTGTCCTGTTACTTGGGGTTTGCTCCCAGCACTTGAGCATCAGTTGATAAACCTTTTAAAATAGAGAAACAAAACCAGAATATGAAATACATGTTTTCCCTCTGTAAATACTATTTTATTTACAATGTATTCACCTTTTTTAAGCTTCTGGATTTTTCTAGACAAACCCTCCACTGTGGTGGTGATCCTGTATAGGTTAAGATATTTCTAGCAGACCAACACTGGACTGGTGTTCACTATAGATGAAATAGTGTACATAGGTTTCTTAATACATCTACTGTGATTGCACAATTGCAAGGAAGCACAGGTATTCTAAACTGAGAACTAGGCGCAAGACTTCAAGTTAAGTCGTGATGAGGTTAGCAGGAGCCAAGTATACTAGAAGTTTAATAAATAGATGTGAGTATATCAGGCTGTTTTACTAACTTCTAAAATGTAGGGCAGGAAGTGGATAAAACTGCTTTACTGTGTCAACACCCCAGAATCTTTATTTAAACCATATTTTCTGATGTTCAGAAGTTGAATATTTTAATCCTCATGTTCTCCCATAATTTTTTTTTTTAACCCTTTGAGAATTAACACTTAACAAGCAGGACACTTGCTCTTGGATTTATTTATTATAAATCTGTAGTATTTATCCTAGTGTGAAGGGTATATGATTTTGTCCAGCATAGTTCTTATTGGGGCATTTTCTACATATTAGAAGATTTCCTGCAATGTGGTGATAATTTGTATATTGAGCTTGTTCTGAGCTGTGGTTAGGGTGGTATGTGCACATCGTTTGGATGTTTTTGGTTGCAGGGCTGTGTTCCTTTCCTCTTTAGAAGGATCTGTTCAAAGTCAATTTATAACCCCCATTCTCACACAACTCAAAGGCATCAAGATTTACAACCAATGTTCTCTGGGGACAAAAGACCAACTATTTCCCCAGAATAACCCAATAACCTCCAACCAGCCCAACTTCTTCAACATGCTAATCTGAAGCAGATTGGCATCTAACCAGAATACAGACATGTTTGCATTCCTTTCATCTATTCATTATGAAACTATTGGTCCAGTAAAAAGTATTCCCAATCTAAAATCGAAGCCACTTTTCTCCTTTTGAATGGTAGAAATTATTGTAACTTGCCGTTGGTAAACAAACACGTATTTTTAATAGGAACCAGAAGAGATGGGAAAGTGCTTTGGCAAAACAACCAACGCCTTTTAGGTGAACAAATAATATAACCCATGCTATACAACTCGCACTGCAGAATTAATAAGATTGATGTATAATCTTTGCGCATGTCAGTTACCCTAATGCAATATCTGCTGTCAGTGCACGTATTCACGCTGTATCCTGGTTTATACTGTAGATAACTCACTACTGAACTAGTAATGCAAGATTTATACATACCTCATCTGGGCAGTTTGCTGGACAGGGCAAGCGCTTCCCTTCTTCCAAGACTCGCACAAGTCTTGTAACCGTCATCTGACCTTGTGTTGGCCCAATCATTTTCAAAAACATCTGTCCAAAGAAAATGCCTTCAATTTATGGTCAGTTATACAGTGGTAATCCTGTTTAAAGTGCAACTAAAGCTATAGGAAGATTTGGCTACTCCAACAATGATTATGCACAAATGCTTAAAAAAAAGTCTGCTAAACACTTTCCAATAACATGAGTTAATTTCAATTAGCCCCAATGTAAGTCCCACACATGGTGACAACTGCAACAAAGCACAGTAAGGGTAGATAGAGTCCAGCTGAGATCTTACAGTAACAAGCCTATGTATTACAAAATACTTTGCCTCATATATAGTTTTTACGGCTGATACTTTGTCAAGTTACAAAGAGATTACATGAAAGTAACATAATAGTATTACCGCCATCGGACTATATTCAGAATTGCAATACGTCAGCAATTCGTATAAAGTTACTCCAAATGACCAGACATCGGATGCAATGTAGAATTTGCAGTGGAGCAAACATTCTGGAGCATACCTGAAATATAGTAACATTTTAAATCAGAACAATTTAATGAGCCATTTATATAGCATTTGTCCCCTGCTGTAAATCTTTCTTGCTAGTTGGAGAAAGTGGAGATGTGCCACATTTTCAGTCTTCAAAATGAAAATCTTACTTTCTTTTAACACTAATCACATACTTTATTTTAACACTAAAATCGCATAAGATTTTCATTTTGAAGACTGAAAACGTGGCACGCCACCACTTTCTCCAACTAGCAAGAAAGATTATCTATATATCTATCATCCTAAAGTAACGAACAGGTCTGGTTAAGGATATCCCTGCTTCAGCACTTGTAGCTCAATCAGCAGCTTCATCAGTGACTGAGCCACCTGTGCCGACGCTGGAATATCCTGAAAACTTGGCCTGTTGGTGGCTCTTGAGGACTGGAATTGGCCACACCTGACCTACATACATATTGGCTGTGCTACAAGAGACTGGTCACAGGTACCTTTATTTTAGGCGCACCTTGGATTATCAGGTACTTGCAAGCAGGGGAAGCAAAATGTTTGTTTTATTCTTCAGGTTTGAAAAAACTACTGCTAAAAGCTTTTGCCGTTAAAAGAAAAATTATTAAATACTTTTTTTTCCCTTACAAAACAGAACTGAGATCATGCCAAAAACATAGCTTTATTCTTCATTTAGTTTGCAAAATGTACCTAAGAAAAAGAAATATACTTTATTGATGAGAGTAAGAGGAAGTTTACCAAAAAACAGGACTATCCAGGTCATCTTTGACGGTGTAGTATTCCTTATCGGTTTCAATTGCTTTGGTTAAACCAAAATCTCCAATTTTCACTCTGTGTTCATTTTCAACCAGAACATTTCTTGCTGCCAAATCTCGATGGACATATTGACATGAACCCAAATAATCCATTCCCTAAGAACAAGAGAGGGTCAGGTTATGCTTTACTCCTGTATGTATACACCCACACACCAATGGCTAACCCGTTTAACATTTTTGTTTTAAGAGAAAAAGCTACTTTAACCCATACATTTCTCTATATAAAAGTGCTTCTACCGACAACATGTAAAAGTCTATTAAATATATTCTGTAGTGTGTGCAACATTCAGACACAAAGAAACGTGTTGTGTTGTGCCATCCAACCAACATGAGCAGCAAAATCCTTGAGCTTTTCACTGCTAACCTGCAGCAATGAAAGTGTCCAAACCTCACGTTCCATAGTTAGATCAACAGTAGGACGAATTCCCTTTTTTCTTTTCTTCTAGTTCCCCACACCAGTACAAACAAATTAGGGGATTAAGTCAAGCCCAGTTGTAGGCAGGACAGTTTACAACAAATCAAGTTCCATCGGCCCTTAAAAGGAAGGCTTCCTGAATGCTTGTAAAGCAGATGTTCCAACAGTAGCTGGTTTTCGAAGAGTACATTTTAATCAAGCAGGAGTTTGATCATAGGATTATCAATAGCATTTACTTGTGCTACAATGTTTGATGTTGTACAGTGCAATGCAAGGCAGTAGTTTTCAGTACGACAGTCTGAAATTCAGGTACAGTCCCAACTGTGGGCACTTCTATTTGTTGCAAGAGGTGATTGCTACACTGTGGGCAAGACGATACAGATATCCTACCAATTTCAGCCTGCAGACACCACTGCTGCCTGAGAGACCTTCAAGGAGGAGGGCGCTATAGACTACCGTGGGCTCTGGGAGGCTGATGATGTAGATCACAGGCACATCCCACAATCTGCCACTGAACCAATCTTAGGCTGCGATTATAGTAGGGGCGGGCGACCCTCATTGGATAAACCCCACGTGACGCTGCCGCGCGAAAAAAAAAACAATCCTTTGTAGTTTGAAAAATCTGCCATGAGGTCGCTCTGCATCGCGGCCGCGCTCACATGCACTATGGCCGCCCTCATTCAGGTACACACATTTGTTCTCGCGGTACGCAATGTCGCGCACGCCGTCACTGCACCACAGGAAGCGGTGGGCATCTCTAGTATTAATAGGAAGCACACAACACAACCATGAATATGGGATCCCAGAAAAGGAAGTATCTCTTCTTGTAAGTGGTATAGATTTGGGAGCGGGAAAGAGAGGGCCAACGTGCCCACACTGAGCTACACCACAGGAGAATAGAAGGCACATTTTTGGAATTAAAGGCTGTAAAGAAGGGAGAGGCAAATATTGTCCACCTATGAACAAATGACCTGGCTAGGCAGGGTAGAGCGGGAGGGAGGGACAACCTGCAGGCAAGTAACATCCTCAGTTGAGGAAGTAGTTAGTGTGAAGAGGATGGATTTGGATTTATTGCACATGGATGTTCCACCTGGAGGGATATGAGCCTATATCAGGAGAGGCCAACTCCAGTCCCAAAGGGCCACCAACAGGTCAGGTTTTCAGGCTTCAGCACAGGTGATTCCGTATTTGATTGAGCCACCTGTGCTGAAGCAGGGATAGCTTAAAAACCTGACTTGTTGGTGACACTGTGCCTATATAGAAGCGATGGTCTGCATTCATTTTGGAGGGGATCATAGATACTCGGGAAGCAGTTCAGATGCTTCATTAGCAAGCATTTAAACCAGCTGAGGGGAGCCGTGAAATGAGTGAGGATAAATCCAACTGCCACATCGGTAAGAGGTAGCGATTGAGAAGGACTTGACAACAATAAAACATCCAGGGGAACAGGTAGGTAAGTAGTTAGGTATAATATATATAGCACTCCCGTGAGAAAGGTCCTGTTCTTAGGACCAAAACGTCGGGTTATTGTGCCATGTTTCCTTCAATACATTTTTGACACAGGATTATCTTGAGTGCTGTCTCTTCTTTGCTGTGGTGTCCTGGGATTCGAGGTCTGCCTGGTAAGGAACTATTTATCTACACATTACCTATGGGACAAGCACCTGTATTTCAACGTTATATGTGAGTGCCATCTGACAATTTTGCATAAATATAAATATATATATATATATATATATATATATATTTAAAAAAATCAACAAATAGGTGGTGTTGTGGTGACGTACAGGAGAAACAGGAAGGATAAAAAATAAAAAAATAAAAATGTAGTAACCAAAGTCTTCGCCTGTTAGTGCTTGCGCTTGCGCTTGCGCTTGCCTGGCCTTACTTGTGTGTTATTACGTTTGTGAGATTGAGGTCACTCTGGCCCCCACTGTACCACACTGTAGAATATGTTGGCGTTTTACAAATAAAGGAGAATAATAATATGCACAAATGCTCATAGTTTGTGACCTGAAATACCAGAACATTTCAATATAGACAAGAGATGATTGGGACATGGTGGCGAATACCCAATCATGGTACAATGAAAATTAGAACTGGGACATAGCTGTACCAGGTTACACTGGTGCAGTAAGAGGAAATGTCCTTTATGTGACGAACACCATAAAATGTACTTTAGTACTGTACAAGGTACTGGAGAAAAGACAGTCCTTTTGGTAACCCTAGAAAGTGGGCCGAAGGTTGTCAATCGTACTGAGTGATAGAACACACAAAAACCACTGGTCTTAGATTTTAGGAGGGCTAACCTTTCAAAACATAGGAAATGTTTAAGGAATTCTTGGACAGACTGGTGCTATTGGAGTGAACTGAAGGAGCAGTGGGAAAAACGAAAATATGCAATACTAAAAGCCACAAATGTTTGTGCCAGGCAGGTTAGTAGCAGCACAAGGAGAAGAAAGCCAATATGGTTGTCACAGGAGGTGGCAGGTATTGTAAAGGCTAAAGCCAGCTTTTAGGAAATAAGGCTAAGGCCCCGCTCCCAGAGTCAGCGCGCCCGCACTGCAGACAGGCGGGGCGCTGACATACACAGACCGCGATATGCGGTCTGTAGGGAGCGGGAGCGGGAGGTGGGCGGGAGTGGGAGGCTTGAGTGGGAGGCGGGGCGTGGCTTGAGCGGAGGGACCCGCTACTCTCCCCCCCCTCCCTCCACGGCTCGGGCTGCTGATTGAAGGTAAGTAAAGCAACACACACACAGACAGAGGCAGGTACTCACGCACTCAGGCACACACATACACACAGACAGGCACGCACGCACTCAGACACACACAAACACAGACAGGCACTCACGCTGCTTTCACTCCACACTCCTCCCCGCTCCCCGAAGCCTCTCCTCCGAAGCCTCCCCTCCCCATTTTCTCACAGCCACACCACGTGACGCGTCAACGCTAGGGATCACCATTCTCTTGTATCCCATAGCGGCTGATGCGCCACAGCGTGTAGTAAGCTGTGCAGCCAGGGGGGACCGGGACCGGCTCCGCAGGATTCCCCTGCTGGTGGGGAACTCGCGTGTGGCCGCCCGCGCCACCGAGCGCAGCGGGACCGAGGCCTAAAGATACAGAAGGGCAATAAATATTAAAATCAGGTTAGGCAGAAGGAGCTAAGCAAATAATCAGATGTGCAAAGGCGCAAGCATAGAAACTAATTGCACGATCCATTAGGAAGGGGGATACAGCCTTTTTTTTAGGGATAAAAGTAAAGGGAAAAAAACAAAGGAGGGATTGGAAGACAATACAATCCCCCCAAGTTTGCGCACCCCTGGCATAGCAGACAACCTAATTATCATTGCTCAATCTTCGCAGCTTAAGTGTGGGTAGGGAACAGGAATATAACAAGTCAATTGTGCCAGCCGGGATACACAATTGTGTGATTAGAGATCAGGGGAGAGCTGGCAACACCATTAACAGAAGTATTTAACCAGTCGCTATTAACAGGTATAGGTCCAGGTGACTGGAGAAGCACAAACGCAGTTCTATATATACAGGGACAAGCGCACTTTAATATCTTTATTTGTGACATTTGCAAATGGTCTTGAAGGGAAAATATGCCTTTTTTTGTAGATTACACAAAAATCTACAACAAGGTTGACAGTCTTGTGGGGAGTAAACAAAATGATTCATGAATTGGGTAAATTAGCGGTATAGTCGGGTGTGGCAAATACAAAGTAATGCCAAAAGTGCAAAATAATATATACGGGGCTAAAATATCCAAACACAAAATACATGACTATTGGCACTATAATGTCAACTACTGCAGAGGAAAGTGACTTGGGAGTCATTAATTCAGCTGACTTCAAAGTTGGCGAGCAATGTAACAGGCAATGGGGAAAATAAGTAGGATGGTAGGTTATATAGGGAGAGGTATTAGCACCAGAGAAAGAGGGGTGTTGGGGTGGTGATGCCACTTTATAGATCCTTGGTGAGACCTCACCTAGAGTACGGTGTCCAGTTCTGGAGACCGTGTCTTCAGGACATAAATAAAATAGAGATTGCACAAAGAAGGGCTACTAACATGGAACATAGTCTACACCATAAAAGTCACCAGGAAAGACTGAAGGACCTTAACATGTACAGCTTGCGGGTGAGAAGAGATATGATAGAAACTCTCAAATACATAAAGCACAGTACAGGAGGGAAGCATATATAGTAGAAAGAGAAATGCTAGAAGAAGAGATAGAGACTAACACTGTAAGGAAATTAAAAAAATGCTTGGGAAAGTCAAATCTTATACTATATTAGTGAAAGCACTGTATGTTTGCCTGCCTGCATGCATGCCTGCCTGCTGGATGTCCGGTGTCCCTAGGGGAAATCTCATTGGTCCCTTGGGCCGCCCCCGCACACCTCTCATTGGCCTGAGGCGGAGTGACGGCCCAAAGGACACACAGGGACAAAAACACACACACAGGGATATACACACACACACGGACACACGGACACACACACACACACACACACGGACACACACGGACACACACACACACACACACACACACACACACACACACAGTAGGGGGGGGGTGTACATTAGCAGCATGTATAACCCGGGGGGGGGGGCCTCACATACCCGCCGGAGCCTCCGCCTCTTCCTCCCCGAAATCAGCCTCCCCCCCCCCCCCCCCGGCGCCGCTTACAGTCAGCGGAGGAGCGAGTGCCCGGGACACAGCGGGGGAGCGGCCACAACAAGCTGCCTCCCGCCTCAGTTCCACGTGGGAGCGGCCGGACGGGTGAGTGAGCGGCCTTCACCTCCCCTCACCCCCCTTCAAATCACCTCCCCCCCCCCCCCCCCCGGCGCCGCTACAGTCAGCGGCGAGTGCCCGGGACACAGCGGGGGAGCGGCCACAACAAGCTGCCTCCCGCCTCAGTTCCACGTGGGAGCGGCCGGACGGGTGAGTGAGCGGCCTTCACCTCCCCTCACCCCCCTTCAAATCACCTCCCCTCCACCCCCCCCTCCCCCCGGCGCCGCTACAGTCAGCGGAGCGAGCGAGCGCCCGGGACACAGCGGGGGACCGGCCACAACAAGCTGCCGGACGGGTGAGGGAGCTGCCGAACGGGTGAGTGAGCGGCCGGACGGGTGAGGGAGCGGCCTTCACCTCCCCACACCCCCCTTCACCTCCCCTCACCCCCCTTCACCTCCCCTCACCCCCTTCACCTCCCCTCACCCCCCTTCATCTCACCTCCCCTCACCCACCCCTCACCTCCCCTCACTCCACTTCCCTTCCACCTCCCCGCCACCCCCCCTTCACCTCCCCGCCACCCCCCCTTCACCTCCCCTCCACCCCCCTTCATCTCACCTCCCCTCATCCACCCCTCACCTCCCCTCACTCCACTTCCCTTCCACCTCCCCGCCACCCCCCCTTCACCTCCCCGCCACCCCCCCTTCACCTCCCCTCCACCCCCCCTTCACCTCCCCCCCACCTCCCCTTCACCCCCCCCCACCTCCCCTTCACCCCCCCCCACCTCCCCTTCACCCCCCCACCTCCCCTTCACCCCCCCCACCTCCCCTTCACCCCCCTTCACCCCCCCCCCCACCTCCCCTTCACCCCCCCGACCTCCCCTTCACCCCCCCCCCACCTCCCCTTCACCCCCCCCACCTCCCGTTCACCCCCCTTCACCTCCCCTTCACCCCCCCCCACCTCCCCTCCACCCCCCCCACCTCCCCTCCACCCCCCCCCCCCCACCTCCCCTCCACCCCCCCCCCCCCCCACCTCCCCTCCACCCCCCCCCCCCCCACCTCCCTCCACCCCCCCCTCCACCCCCCCCCCCACCTCCCCTCCACCCCCCCCCCCCCACCTCCCCTCCACCCCCCCCCCCCCACCTCCCCTCCACCCCCCCCCTCCACCCCCCCCTCCACCCCCCCTTCACCTCCCCTCCACCCCCCCCTTCACCTCACCTCCACCCCCCCCCTTCACCTCCCCTCCACCCCCCCCTTCACCTCCCCTCCACCCCCCCCCTTCACCTCCCCTTCACCTCCCCTCCACCCCCCCCTTCACCTCCCCTCCACCCCCCCCTTCACCTCCCCTCCACCCCCCCCTTCACCTCCCCTCCACCCCCCCCTTCACCTCCCCTTCACCTCCCCTCCACCTCCCCTCCACCCCCCCTTCACCTCCCCTCCACCCCCCCCTTCACCTCCCCTCCACCCCCCCCCTTCACCTCCCTCCACCCCCCCCTTCACCTCCCCTCCACCCCCCCCTTCACCTCCCCTCCACCCCCACCTTCACCTTCCCTTCACTCCCCCCTTACAACCTCTCACCACCTCCACCCCCCTTCCCACCTCCCCCACCCCCCTTCCCACACACACACACATGTACACGTATACTCACACACATGTACACGTACACACACACATGGAGACACACACACACACACACACATGGAGACATACAAACACATACGTGGAGACATACACACACACACATGTACACATACACACACACACGTATACACTCACACACGTATACACACAGGTATACATACACATAATGTATACACACACACACATACATGTATACACACACACACACATGTATACACACACACATGTATACACACACACATGTATACACACACACACACATGTATACACACACACACACACGTGTATACACACACGTGTATACACACACACACACATGTGTATACACACACACGTGTATACACACACACATGTGTATACACACACACATGTGTATACACACACACATACGTGTACACACACACACACACACACACACACGTGTACACACACACACACACATGTGTACACACACACACACACATGTGTACACACACACACATGTGTACACACACACACGTGTACACACACACACATGTGTACACACACACACATGTGTACACACACACACATGTGTACACACACACACACACGTGTACACACACACACACGTGTACACACACACATGTGTATACACACACACATGTATACACACACACACACGTATACACACACATGTGTATACACACACAAACATGTGTACACACACACACACACACACACACACACACACACTTATACACACACACACACAATGTATACACACAAACATGTATACACACACACAAACATGTATACACACATGTGTATACACACACACGTATACACACACACAATGTATACACACACACGTGTATACACACACACGTGTATACACACACACACACGTGTATACACACACACACACGTGTATACACACACACACACGTGTATACACACACACGTGTATACACACACACACGTGTATACACACATACACGTGTATACACACACACACACACGTGTATACACACACGTGTATACACACACACACGTGTATACACACACACACGTGTATACACACACACACGTGTATACACACACACACACGTGTATACACACACGTGTATACACACACACACACGTGTATACACACACACACACACACGTGTATACACACACACACCCCAGCACCACCACATCAGCACACCGGTATCCCATGCCCCCCCAGCACACTGGCATTCTCGGCTCCCCACCA
>NC_134492.1:14001281-14024699 GCF_040206685.1 Ascaphus truei | reverse complement strand
AGCTAATGATCCTCTGCAAAATCTGCATGTGAATGACCTGCAGGGGGCGCTCATTCAGAGCAGTGTTCTGTGTATAACCATTTATTAAAACATTTACCTACATTCTTTTACTGCAGGGGACTCTCGTCTCAAGTCCACAAGAACTCCC
The DNA here is from genome assembly GCF_040206685.1 of Ascaphus truei. NCBI lineage: Eukaryota > Metazoa > Chordata > Amphibia > Anura > Ascaphidae > Ascaphus > Ascaphus truei. The sequence goes on along the minus strand of NC_134492.1, from coordinate 14,024,551 downwards.
AACAGGTCAGGTTGTAAGGATATCCCAGCTTCAGCGCAGGTGGCTTAGTCGAAGACTGAGCTACCTGTGCTGAAGCAGGGACAGCCTGTGAAAATATGACCTGCTGGGGGGAGAACCCTTTAGTTTGTGTTCAAAGATCATAGATTTAACTTTGAACGTTTCCCTTATAAAATGAATACTGTTTTGCATTGTGACTCATTTGCATCTAAAGCTGCAGTTACCCATTATTATTATTATTATCATTATTATTATTATTTTTTAACCCCTCTCCCCACTTTATTTATTTAACCAGGATGGGAATTAAGGAACGCCAGGAGCTGAAACGCTCTACTTTGAGCACCAGGGAAAACAAAATGGCGGTTTATATATCCCATGTTATGCAGGCCAATAGGAAGCCATTGTGGTTTCCTTTGGGTCCTCGTGATTTAGTGGGTGGAGGGAAGGGATTTAAAAAACATGAAGTACTGCTGGTACCTTTACCTGTAAGTATCTCAGGAACTGAGGGGGGGGGAGGGGTAGGAGGAAGGGGGGAGGCTGCGCACATTAAAAGAACACTGTTCAGCTCCTGGGGGGCCCTGGGCTTTCTGCTGCTGTAAAAATGTTTAACAAAAGGGGGGAGAGACAGCTGCTTTAGGTCACACGAGAACATACACTCAGACACAGACATGGTAAGAACCTACCTCTCCCAAATCTCTAACTCGTTTCAGGAATCTTTTCTCAAACAGAGTTGGATCGACTTCTGCAAAAGGTGTTTTGTCTGAGACAATATCTGGATCTGACATTAAAGGAACAATAGAATACAAGTGAAAACTGTGAAAACTTTTATTTTACTAAAAATCAGTCTTCAAAATGACTAATTTTATTAAATGTTTCTTTGCTGTATCTTTTATTTTCAGTGGAGTCATTTTGTTACAATACGTTTGCTTCTGCGCCCTGTTTTACGATAAAGTGGGGAATTCTTTGCTGCGTGTGGAAGATCTTTTGATGGCAATATTTGAAGAGACACGATGGATCAGTAGGTAAGCTTGTTCCTACATAAACACTTTGTATGTATGTATGTATGTATCTTTTTAGATACAATCAATAACATAAGCAACACTTTCCAGAACAAACACTATGGGGGTAAATTCTATATACTCAAAAGTGGCTGTTCAGGACGTTTTTGGTCAATAATCCCCATCAACTCCACTGGGGATTTTCGGTCCAAAATGGCAGCTTTGGAATATATAGAATGTACACCTAAAACATGGGGATTTCTAGTAGTATGCAGAGTATCAACAACACGCCGAAGATAGGTATTAGCAGGAGGTAATCCCGTTTTACAATCAAATATAAACATAATCAAATATATTCCTTTAGATATGTTGAGACATATGTGTAATTGAATTTATAGCATAGAATCCTACAAAATCAATTGGAAAACAAATGTTATAAATTGCAATAAACTGTCATATTATTTTGGGCAAAAGCATAGGTTACATATATACTGTATGTACATGTATAGCTGTTTATAGCAAGGAAAATACAAATATAGGTTTCTCACTTTGCTCTTCCAGCTTATTTATCTCTCGCATGATTGCTCTGAAAAAGGGCCTTCTGTTGGTGTCGTAGTTCATGCATTGGTGTATTAGATCTGCTAGTTCTTTGCAAGACGGTCGGACCAACATGAAGCTGCCTCCATAAAATCGCTCTTTCTGTAAAACAAAAAGAGTGAAAGGGACATTATAGAGATTTTTTTAAAATCAGGCAGCAAAACTCTACAGCAATCTGCAAAATGTTCCTCATCTCTGTGGTTACCACACAAAAAATGAACAGCCAAAGGAAAGTTATATACCATGGTGGCGACACTAAAGCAAGGTTGGACACCACCATTATTGATAAAAATATGATTGCAGTAGATTTCAACTCTGAAAGTTCCACTTTTGAGAAGGACAACATTGTGTGAGAGGACTAAAATAAAATTATATACACTATGAAGCCATCTCTAGCTAGACAGAAAAGTATAACTATTTACAATTAAAGTGTAAACTAATCCTATCAGAATGGATATACAAATATAACTACAGTATATACAATTTAAACTAATCCTAACATTAACATGATAGAGGACTATGATGAATAAGTCTGTACCTCTGCAAGGGTCCTGTCTTTAAGAGGAACTTCTCCATTGTAACAAATTTCCCACAAAGTTGTTCCAAAGCTCCATTTATCAGCAGCGACACTTAAGATTTTGGCTTCTTCAACACATTCAGGGGCAATCCAGGGGATCCGTTCTACCCGTTCTAAAACAAACAAAAATCACAGCTGCAATTCTGATTTCTTCATTCAATTCACACATTTCCATACACATATAGACGTATACTGTACTGAAACAAAATAAGACTGGCTGAATGTTTCTCTCCCAAACATGCCATGGGAGATCCCCAATAAACACAGGTTCATAAGAATATATTAAGAAAATAATGTAGACTTTTTTCCCCCCTATTCTTTCCACTACTTCTAAAGCATCATAAAGATGTCACATATCACAATAGACTGTCTCTACATACAATTATGCCTTTTATGGCAATTAACGAATATGCAATGATTTTGTAAAAGCAAACTAGTTATCGCGCAAATAATGGTATTTTAAATACATAAAAATGATCATCCTACAAAAATAATTTTATATAAAAAAAACATGTTTTCTCTGGTATTATTTTGGCATCCAAAATCGTTCTTGTGATTTAAGGTTTCACTTCCCTTAAAAACACAATTTCTCTCTCTCCTTGAGCCAGTTGTTCAACTTGTGCTTAAAATTAATTCTTGGTTTCTTCCCTGTACTACTGCCATCTACGGTTAGGAAGCACAAATATACGAATAACTAACAACTATATTAGCAGAATGACAACACTATACCTTGTCTGGTTAAAACAGTTATAGGAATTCCAGGGTCACTCAGTTTTATGAACGGACCATATTCATTGTCAATTCCTTCTCTTGCCAACAGCATGTTTTTAGTACATACATTTCCATGTACTAAATCTTTATCTTCCTGAGTTGAGGAAATAAAACAGATCACATATTTAATTTAGAAATTGCCATCAAATTATTGTCATCAAATTTATTACAAAAAACAACAAAAAGTATATTAAACATGCGTTATGGGCATAAGTAAACTGCATAACAACGGCGCCATTTTTAGGTTTATTATTACATCACAAATCGTATCACTGCCGTGTTCGGGAACAACATGATGGAGAATAGCTCTTTTTTAAACTGAAAATCTATCTATTATAGTAAATACTTACATTTAATATATTTTAAATTCAAGAGGGCAGTTCTACTTGGAAGCTGCAAAATATATTCTTATTATGTTCTAAGGAAAAGGGTAATAGAAGGTCAATGAAAGAGCCTTGTGCTTCCCTGACCTTTTAACTCCTCATATAGACGTGTTAAATATTTAAAACATACTTCATCCATTTTTGTAATAAACTGTATGTATATATTAAAAACATAATTATATATATAATCTTGACCTGAAGAAGAGAAGATAACTCTCGAAAGCTTGTCCTATGACATAAATTGTTAGTCCAATAAAAAAGGTATCACCTAATACTGAAGAACTCATTTTTTCTGCACTATCGCAACTGGACTAACACATCATAAATGTGTTTTATTCTGAAAATTGACCCTTCAACATATCGGTGTGTCTGGGAATAATAATGATCAAATGGTTCATCTGGCCATAATTATGTCAGCACCAACAGTAAAGACATAATACAGCAGTAATATGTAAACAATCAGAGAAATAATCAAGATAGATGATGTTTCTAATGAACCAACACTAATTGAGGTTACTATATTCCAGCTATTTAATAGATCCATTTGGCAGAAGAGCACTATAGCTATTTGATGCCTGCATTACACAAATACAATTAATAGCGGTATTGATTTTCTCCCTCTCTCTTGCATTAGAGAATGGCTTGCTTCTCATTCTATATTTAAATGTAGGAAGATACAGCTCATTGTTCGATCGTTAAACCAGCAAATATATGTAGACATTCACGTGTGTGAGACACACACACACACACACACACACACACACACACACACGGTGCCCTCCGGAGCTGAACCGTGCTATTTTTAGCTCTGGTGACCCATTTCCCCAGATACTTGTCAGTGTTCTCGCTCCCTAAAATCTAAATGTCTAACAAGTCTTGCGGGCCGATAGAAAGCAGCAACATGGGAGGGATGATGCTGTGGCTTCCTATTGGAAGACTAGAAGGTGCTCTATTTAAATAGCCATGATGGAGCACTGGCAACTCAACCAGTGAGTATCTCTGGAACCAGGGGCTCCCGGAGGTAAATAGCACGGTTCAATCTTCATTGATTGGGTGTATAAAGCACTGATTTTTAGGAGATAAATATTAATCTGCAGGTAACGGACGATGCTTGAGCAGACTGGTTAGAAATTGAGATATGCAGAGGATGTCTCCACTTTCAAATATAATGAATACTATAGGCACGAGTAGACTACAAATCTGGAGGGGGCAACCAGTTAATACATTGTGCATGCAAAAACTTTGCTACCAAAACACCGAGCTGCATTTATTTATACATTTACAGATACATAGAAAAAAACATTAAAGTTGCAAATTTCAGCTAAAGCAGCCGTCCCTGTTGTGTTTTTTTTTTTTAATGGAGCTGAACAAGGAAGTATTCTGGCCCAGTGGAGAAAACTGGCTCATAATCAAATGACCATTATTACTAGGCTAAAGGACAACCTCTAAAATGAACATACATACACATCAAATAAAAAGATCACTTGTGAGTACATTCACATGTCTTACACAGGTCTATATATATATTTTTTAAACGTTGCATGTTGGCTGTGTTTCTGGGCAATCAGATTGGTCCGTCGGTCCGTCAGTCCGCTTCGGGCAAATCTGATTGCTCCCTCAGCCCGCCCGCCCGCCCACGCACACCTCTCATTGACCTGCGGCCTTCGCTCACCACACCTACCCCACTGGCACAATCTCCCAACAGTCACCATTTTGCCGCCTCACCGCCTGCTCTCACTCCTTTCGACGATGCACGCCCTCTCGCTCCCGCACACACTCACTCCTCTGTACCTTGCCACCACCCCTCCCGTTCACCACGTACCCACCCCTGCACCTCAGACCACCTCACCCCTCTCGCACACCGCGCATACCGCTCTGCCTCGCCGGGGAGGCCGGATACCGCCGAGGTGGATGTCACCAACGGCCACCTCACCAATGCCATGCCGGCCCTCTCGCTCCCGCACACCGCTCTGCCTCGCCGGGGGGGGCCAGACACCGCCGAGGTGGATGTGGAGTGCAGCCGGTACCCGGAGGGAGGCGGCAGGGAGGTGGGGCCGCGCTAGTCTGTGTCAGCCCGGGAGCCGCCGGAGCCCAGGAGGGAGTAGAGACCCGGGGGGGGGGGGGGAGCCCAGGAGGGAGGAGAGACCCGGGGGGGGAGCCCAGGAGGAAGGAGAGACCCGGGGGGGGAGCCCAGGAGGGAGGAGAGACCCGGGGGGGGAGCCCAGGAGGGAGGAGAGACCCGGGGGAAGCCCAGGAGGGAGGAGAGACCCGGGGGGAGCCCAGGAGGGAGGAGAGACCCGGGGGAAGCCCAGGAGGGAGGAGAGACCCGGGGGGAGCCCAGGAGGGAGGAGAGACCCGGGGGAAGCCCAGGAGGGAGGAGAGACCCGGGTGGGGGGGGGGGCAAGGAGGGAGGAGAGACCCGGGTGGGGGGGGGGGGGCAAGGAGGGAGGAGAGACCCGGGGGGGGGGTGCCCAGGAGGGAGGAAAGACCCGGGGGGAGCCCAGGAGGGAGGAGAGACCCGGGGGGGGGGAGGGAGCCCAGGAGGGAGGAGAGACCCGGGGGGGGAGCCCAGGAGGAAGGAGAGACCCGGGGGGGGAGCCCAGGAGGGAGGAGAGACCCGGGGGGGAGCCCAGGAGGGAGGAGAGACCCGGGGGAAGCCCAGGAGGGAGGAGAGACCCGGGGGAAGCCCAGGAGGGAGGAGAGACCCGGGGGGAGCCCAGGAGGGAGGAGAGACCCGGGGGAAGCCCAGGAGGGAGGAGAGACCCGGGGGGAGCCCAGGAGGGAGGAGAGACCCGGGGGAAGCCCAGGAGGGAGGAGAGACCCGGGTGGGGGGGGGGGCAAGGAGGGAGGAGAGACCCGGGTGGGGGGGGGGGGGCAAGGAGGGAGGAGAGACCCGGGGGGGGGGTGCCCAGGAGGGAGGAAAGACCCGGGGGGAGCCCAGGAGGGAGGAGAGACCCGGGGGGAGCCCAGGAGGGAGGAGAGACCCGGGGGGAGCCCAGGAGGGAGGAGAGACCCGGGGGGAGCCCAGGAGGGAGGAGAGACCCGGGGGGAGCCCAGGAGGGAGGAGAGACCCGGGGGGAGCCCAGGAGGGAGGAGAGACCCGGGGGGAGCCCAGGAGGGAGGAGAGACCCGGGGGGAGCCCAGGAGGGAGGAGAGACCCGGGGGGAGCCCAGGAGGGCTTAACCTGAAGAAGAGATCACTGTATCTCGAAAGCTTGCACAAATAAAAGCATTTAGTTAGCCACAGAACTATTTTTGATTATTAAGCTCGGCTAACACGGTACAGACACACACACACACACGGGCCTATTTTATATGTATATTTATATATATATATTTCATAAATGACTCACCAAGTAACTCAGGGCACTTGCGAGCTGCTTGGCAACGCTGAATTTCCATGGGGTTGTGAGAACATCACTTTTACGATGCATGAAGAGATCAAGGGGACCATAGTCCACATATTCCTCAACCATAATATCTGTAACAAAAAGGGGGGAATTCATCAATACATTTTAACTCCATATTTTTCTAAAGCAAAATAGGTGGAGAGCGTTTCAGCGTTTTATGGCGTTTGTTCCAATATTTGTTTTTTTTTTAATTCGTTTTATGGTTAAATAAAACCTTAAAGGAACAATCACTTTCACAAATGTAAGTAATCGTGTAAGCAGACTCTGCCATTCCACTTTGTTATGAAATAAATTCAAACACAATAAGTAAACCCAAATATGAATGACTATAGTATACATAGAGGTATCACATATCTGATAACACTGGGTGACAGCAGCGATACAGTGCTGCGAAGTACAGAGCTATTTGGGTATGTGTGCCTGACGTGTTGATCTTTTACTGCATCAACTGTAACTAATGAAAAAATGCATGCAGTTTGATAACTTGGCTAAAGAAACAACCCCCCCTGCCGCTTACTTTATCATGATGGGAACCGGGGTTTTCTTGCAACAGAACCATGTTAATTTAAGCCCTGGGGACCCTCTGGTTCTGGAGATATTTAAACAGTGAAGTTGCAGGCCCATCCTCCCACCCCCAATAGGAAGCGGCAACTTCCTTTGTTGTGGCACCCTATCGGCCAGCTCTTTGAACCCCCTGCAGAAATCAGGAAGTGATACTGCTAACTGCTAACTTCACCAGTACGTATCTCGGGAAACAGGGGTCCCCACAGCTGAAATTAAAGTGCTTTTGCACCAAAGGACCCACTTCTTCCAATGCGGTGTAAAAATGGGGAGGTGGGGGAATCAGACAGGGAGGGTTGTTGCTATAACATAAACAGGGGTGGGCAACTCTAGTCCTCAAGGGCCACGAACAGCTCAGGTTGTAAAGATATCCCTGTTTCAGCACAGGTTGCTCAATCAGTGGTTCAGTCAGCAAAACATATTACTAATTTCAATTTAAGATTTCTGTCCTTTTTGGCAGCGCAATCCTTTTGGCTCAAAACATATTTTTCATAGACAAATGTGCCTCGTATTACTGTCCTAAAATAAATATTCCACATCTGACTTACTTTCCACATCTCGAACACATACTCCATGAAGCAGTACAATGTGCTTGTGTGAAACTTGCCTCATCATACTTGCAGTCTCAAAAAAGGCCTGTTAGAAAAATGAAAGAGATAATATATGATACTGGAAAGCAAACTAACATATCCCTAGACTCATCGCTAGGTTTGATTGAATTAGTGCATGTTTTACACTGGAAGAAAATCCAAATGTGAACATTAAGTGCGTCATTGTTTAGCTGCTCTCTTTGAACAGGGTTTTCCAAAAAGGTAAACCCTTTGGTGGGCATGAGGACCTGCAACACAATGCAATGTGATACAGGCCACTCTAGCAGCAAGGGTTATACAAAGTGCATAGCAAAACGTGAATTATTTAATTTACAAGCAGTAAACACACTCAATGTCAATTGTTCTGGCCCGGCCTTAGGGCAAGGCCGTCCCTCCTGCCAATACATACCAAAGAAATGTCTCTGTGACTTGGGTCCAGCACTTTAAGTATGATTTTTATCTCCTTTTCTGCAAAAAAGCTTTCACTGTCAATATCCTCCTTGTAGTTTAGCTTTCCAGCATAAATTTGAGTTCTTGTTCCTCTTCCCATGTGTTCCATCTATAAAATGTAAACATCAATATCAAAATTAGGCGGAGCAAGTATTAAATTACTGCATTCATCTTGGGGTTTCTTTCCTCTTTTAGTCTTAAAGTAGCACTACCATGCCATGTGTTGCAGGCCCTTTTAATGGGTGCTTCTTATGGGACATAGTTAATATAGGATAATATTTTAAGTATTTATCACATTATAATGCTCTGATTTTCACACAAACTTTAGCGTCTCATCTCTTCGTATGCTTAAGGGGTTTAACATGAAACATTCACACTCAAATACTACAAAACAACAAACACTATTAATCTTGAGTGGTCCTTGTCAATTTGAGCTTTTACTATGCATGTCTTGAATTGTATTTGTTATATAGAATATGTCAAAATACCTGTGCGTTTAAAATTAGTAGTGAATTAAAGAAATATTAAATATACAAGTCCTAGTCTTAACTAAAAGCTTACTTTACCTTCTTTCCCTCCCTCATGACCCCAGAGATCCAATCCCAAATTAACCCCAGGCAATACTGGTAATGCCTTTGCAAATTGCAAATTGTAAAGAGTAAATGATCTTTCATACAGTACTAGTCTTCTTTTAATATCTATGCCTTACCCCTCTAAATCAACGTCCACTATTTATTGTAATCTATTCCTGTTGGAATTGGTCACTAACTTAGATTAGGAAGATTGTCAGGAGATCTGGCAGATGGTAGCCACCAGTTCAATATGTACAACAATTAAGAATACAGACAGAATAAAGACCCCTGTCCAACTTCGCTATTTATCCAGCCTTATCGGCATTATGCTGACAGTGTGTGCCCAAAGAATCTCTCACAAATACTATGTCCCAAGATTCAAAACCCCTTGAATAGAGTTCTCCGATATATAAGCTCCCTTACAGAGTTTGCGTTAGAGAAAGATCCTCTTGTACTTAAGTTGGGTAAAATGACCCCGTGAACCCAGACAAAATGACAACCAAGCTCGTCTCCCAGGCTCTTCTAGCCATTAGGGCCGTTATCTAGTGTGTGCGTGCGTCATTATTATTAGGTGTGTGATAGCAACAAAGTAATCATTTCATAGCCATTTGTGAATATTCAATAACAAATCCTGTTTGTGGTGAAAATGGAAGATTAACCAGTTACATACTCAAATTCCTTCATGTATTAAAAACTTAGGAAAATATATTTTCACATAATTTCCCTTGTGAATATGTAACAAGATAATCTCAAAATATTGCTTGTATTGATGTCGGTCTGCACCCCCTCACCCATTTCCTTCCTTCCTTTATACCTACATTTTATATATTGGGTTATTTTCCGGATTATTTAAATAAAGAATGTTACAATATATTTAAAGTCCTGAAGGAGTAGTAAAACAATTGTATATTAATTATTAAATGTATGCTGGTTAAAAAAATACTCACTTGAACAATTTCTTCTTTGAGTATTCGATGGAAACTCAGCTGACTGAGGTGGTCGACAGGCTGCCAGTCCAGGGCTTTTTTTGTCGCAACTAACAAGTTTGAAATCTCTAAGGAAGGAAAGGGGAAATATATATAGATCAGTATATATTATATTAAGTTACAGTTATCACTATGAGCCGTGGAGCACGGAACCATGGACAAGCCACCCACCCCCCAATAACAATTGTATTGGAATCAAAATATTGCATTTATGATATCAAAACAATTGGTGCAATTAACAGAGATCCAGTGACACATGTGATGGACTGTTAGTGGAAGAGACTAATGTCTCCAGTGTGCAGGTAAAGTGCCTTGGCGAAACAAAGGGTTTGATTCCTTAATCTTGTTTTTAGGGAGCAACGGTAGCACAAATGATCTTAATATGAAGAATAATCTAGAGTAGGTCTTTAGTCTTCTCCTCTTGCGGCACAAAGTCAGTCACCTGTCTACGGTTTAAACGAAGTGGAGTGAACCGTTATTGCAAAGCGTGCAGTACTTGGTTAGGCGAGAGTCAATGAATCAAAGTTCCAGTGAAGCTGGATAAGTCCAGATATGTTGTGTCAAGACTATACACCAGATAACGTGGTGAAAACGGGGAAACGTTTTCGGGCTGTTTATTAGCCCTTCTTCTGATCCATATCAAAAGAAAGGGAAACAAGTTGTTGCTTCCCTGAGGACATGCTTTGGAGGCAATCTGCTGTATCTCCGCGCTGGTGGTGTCCCTCCCACTGCGACTCCTCAAAGGCACACCAGCACAGTGCTTTTCTGACACAGGGAACTACATATGTAGCAAACCTTACTGTCTCCGGTACTGCTTCCACCCGCGGACACGCAACCACAGTGGTCACGGCACCAGAGTATCAACGAAGCAGGCGGGGGAGAGGGTGTGGGAGGGAGGTCAGTCACATTCGGAAGTATGGACCCACTGCAGCAGACTGTCTCTGGCACCGCAGACTTTTGCTTCTTTGAGCGCGGTGTCCGGGACAGTGCATCGTGCTACATCTGTAGTGATTAGCACAGAAGAGCAGCGGAGCAGTAGAGTATGTATCAGGGCACTATAATTAAGGGAGTGACCTAGAAGCTATGACCCATGCCCGCAACATCTCGGCTCCTTCTCCACTGGGCAAGGGTGAGTGGGCTGCTGAAGTGGCCAAAAGGTGAAGCCCACCAATGCACAAAAAGCTTACATTGATTTTTCTTTCTACAAATCAAGCACCCCAACTTGAAATTAAATTGTAAGGTAACTCTTCCACTTTTTTTTTTTAAATAGGACATCTTCAATATCTACATTAATAACCTGCGTTCAAAGAGAAGCGCAAAACCTAATAATCACAAAGACACACCTCAGTCGCAATGCTCTTTGGTGAATGGGAAAGAGGGAATAAAATAAAGCCAGCGTGTTTAAGAATGAAAACACGACTACTCTTACTTCAGCTTATTTCACGCTGCACATGTTTTCACAGAAGAATGTTTGCAACCAACACATTTCCTGTTGTGGTTCAAGCCAACACATTTTCACAATACCTATGTGGTAAGATTCACAATTTTCACTGGAGGGGCATGAAATGTAAGACATTATGGCCCATGTTTTCTAAGCAGTCTTATTTACTAAGCAGTCATCTGTCATACGAAACTTTCTAGTGCTGTAAGGCAGGGGTGCTCAACTCCAGTAATCAAGGGCCACCAACAAGTCCGGTTTTCAGGCTATTCGTGCTTCAGTCAAAGACTGAGCCACCTATGCTGAAGCAGGGATATCCTTTAAAACCGGACCTGTTGTTGGCCCTTGAGGACTGTAGTCGGCTACCCCTGGCCTAGAGAATATACTTTACCTCTCGGTTTTGGCGGGCAGCATCTCTTTAATGTAAAACTAACATCGTCTGTCCGGAGAACTTGTTTTTTTAAGTGCTTCATTAGTTCTTTCAGAGAGTCGAAAACTCGATCGGAGCCAAGTAAACAGTATCCATCCTTTCTTGCTTCAATCTGAAAGTTTTTGTACTGCTTCAAAGTTTTGGATTCAAACTATGAGAAAGCAAAAAGGGAAACTGACTTAAGTAATGCTTTGAATTCATGCACAAAACAGGTGAAAAAAGTTATGTTTTTATATTTATTATAGCATTATAGTAGATTTAAGGTTCATGATGAATTTACCTGTGATATTTTGCAACATGCCACAGTCATAAGGATGTGATTGAAATCGGTACAGCTCCATCTCAAAACATACATCCCCTCCTCATTGCCTTCTTGCCTCAACTTGTTGATAGCATATTCTGTGCTAAAATATAGATACGAAAAAACATTGGCAAACTAATAACACATTAACTGGATATTTTACTATAGGTAATTGGCTCGCAATTTACTTTGGTAAAATGTGTCCATGTAATTTAAGGAGCAATACCACTTAGCTCACAAAAACAATTAGCACCTAACCCCACCAAGGTTAAGGTCTGATTTGAGCAATTGTAATAAGCAAGCATTACATTTTTTCTTTGAAAATATAAATCACTTTTTTTGTTTTAAATTGCCAAGCCATTTGGCTGTATACTAATAACAAAACTCATGCCGTCCCTCTGCCACACAACCAATGGAAGGACAGCACTTTGTACACAAAAAAAAGTCAAGGAGGTGAAGCACCTTCCAAGTTTCACATTGTTCATTACAATAGGAAACTACGACAGCGTTACAAAATGATTATTGTTTGTAATAAAGATATATTGGAATATAAGGAGTAACAACCTTGCGTGTTCAGGGGCACGACATTGTACACTTTGCATCCTGATTTAGTTACATGTTATAGCTGTCGACCTACCATATTGGTCCATGGCATCCGTTCTTTATATGATGCACTATCAAAGGGGGGGCTACATCAGTGCAGAGATAGTGATGTGCATCTGCTGTGAGTCTGAAGTATCCGTCAACCAAAGATGCAAAAGAGAGGGCTTCCTCAGGGGAAGAGAGCTTCAATTCCTAAACAACAAGTTACATACAAATGATAAAACAACAGACAAGCTGCACCTAAAATAAAGCAAATCATATAAATAATACAAGTATTCTGTGGCCGCTTTTTTTTTTTTAGACCCATTATAAATGAATAAAATATCCTTGTTGCTTTCACAAAAAAGACATTATATTAGTCATGACTTTCTGACAGATCAGAACTCTTCAGATACATTTGTTCACGGACAGAGGGGCCTACAAAAGGTTTGCGAATCTAGCATGAAAACACAATCATCTCAAATCATTCTGTCATACCAACCTAATACTGACTCTATTTACCTTCTGTCATACCAACCTAATACTGCCTCTATTTACCTTCTGTCATACCAACCTAATACTGCCTCTATTTACCTTCTGTCATACCAACTTAATACTGACTCTATTTACCTTCTGTCATACCAACCTAATACTGACTCTATTTACCTTCTGTCATACCAACCTAATACTGCCTCTATTTACCTTCTGTCATACCAACCTAATACTGCCTCTATTTACCTTCTGTCATACCAACCTAATACTGCCTCTATTTACCTTCTGTCATACCAACCTAATACTGCCTCTATTTACCTTCTGTCATACCAACCTAATACTGCCTCTATTTACCTTCTGTCATACCAACTTAATACTGACTCTATTTACCTTCTGTCATACCAACCTAATACTGACTCTATTTACCTTCTGTCATACCAACCTAATACTGACTCTATTTACCTTCTGTCATACCAACCTAATACTGCCTCTATTTACCTTCTGTCATACCAACCTAATACTGCCTCTATTTACCTTCTGTCATACCAACCTAATACTGCCTCTATTTACCTTCTGTCATACCAACCTAATACTGCCTCTATTTACCTTCTGTCATACCAACCTAATACTGCCTCTATTTACCTTCTGTCATACCAACCTAATACTGCCTCTATTTACCTTCTGTCATACCAACCTAATACTGCCTCTATTTACCTTCTGTCATACCAACCTAATACTGCCTCTATTTACCTTCTGTCATACCAACCTAATACTGCCTCTATTTACCTTCTGTCATACCAACCTAATACTGCCTCTATTTACCTTCTGTCATACCAACCTAATACTGCCTCTATTTACCTTCTGTCATACCAACCTAATACTGCCTCTATTTACCTTCTGTCATACCAACCTAATACTGCCTCTATTTACCTTCTGTCATACCAACCTAATACTGCCTCTATTTACCTTCTGTCATACCAACCTAATACTGCCTCTATTTACCTTCTGTCATACCAACCTAATACTGCCTCTATTTACCTTCTGTCATACCAACCTAATACTGCCTCTATTTACCTTCTGTCATACCAACCTAATACTGCCTCTATTTACCTTCTGTCATACCAACCTAATACTGCCTCTATTTACCTTCTGTCATACCAACCTAATACTGCCTCTATTTACCTTCTGTCATACCAACCTAATACTGACTCTATTTACCTTCTGTCATACCAACCTAATACTGCCTCTATTTACCTTCTGTCATACCGACCTAATACTGCCTCTATTTACCTTCTGTCATACCAACCTAATACTGCCTCTATTTACCTTCTGTCATACCAACCTAATACTGACTCTATTTACCTTCTGTCATACCGACCTAATACTGCCTCTATTTACCTTCTGTCATACCAACCTAATACTGACTCTATTTACCTTCTGTCATACCAACCTAATACTGCCTCTATTTACCTTCTGTCATACCAACCTAATACTGACTCTATTTACCTTCTGTCATACCGACCTAATACTGACTCTATTTACCTTCTGTCAGAAAGAACATTTCATCAAAAGGAAGATTTTTAGAATTGTATGAATAAGCCAACACAAAATTAGGACAAGGGTAAAAATGAAAGTCCCACTGGGGGTTTTCTGGAAGTAACCCTAAATACCCCTCAAATGTTTTTCACGACTTCACTTGACCCCCTACCACCTTGTCAAAAGAGATTACACACTGGGTTCTTAAACTTGAACAATCCTGCGTCATTTAACTGTTTATTTGCATATAAACTTGAAGTGATCGGTTTGGTATTCCCTATTTATCAGATTGGATTTGGGTTATTTACTGGCTACCTATATATCCCTATATTGTCTCTTATTGAATCTGAAATTTGCCCCTTTACCCCTTACATATCTGTTGCATTTTTTTTTAAGTTGCAGACCAAGCAATATCCAACGTGTGTTTAAAATAAATCAGTTCTGTGCTATGATAAAAGACTTTAAAATAAAAAATAAGTCTGAATTACATTTTTAATGTAACAAGCATTTTTTGTTTCTATAGCAACAGCTTACAAAGTCACATCCCCTTCCTCTTCTGAAACCGGCTCTGGCACACCCCTTTTCGAGCCCTGCCCTCTCTCTAGCAGTGCACCAATTGTATCTAGTGACTGCCTGGTCACATGATCTCCCCCACAGAACTTTGCATCTTCGGGCCTCTTCTGCCACACTGACAGCCATTTAGTGAACCCCTGAGCCGAATCTTCGCAGATCAATCGGCAACTTAGCCAAATACTCATCCTTGTGATACACATATTAAATGGGGAAAAATTTGAAAAAACCGGCAGCTTGAACTGCTGCTTTAATTACAAATAAAATATATACACTATACCATGCGTTTGTTGTCCTGATTATTCGTAATGACTGTATCTTCCTTTATAATGATGTGTGTTATTTCAGGAAAATATGAAAAACAGTTCCACTCCTCTTTGCACTTCACTTTCTCATTCCCCTTCTTGTTTTTATTTTCTGCCTTTTTCCTTTTCAATTTCTTCTCTCTCTCAGTTGGGACAGGCTGCAAAAATATTAATCATGAACAATCCATCTCCTAAAATAATATTTCAACCAACAAGTAGCAATGACATTCAATTTTAGAAAAACACCTATAAACAATCATATATAACAGGGGTTCTCAACTCCAGTCCTCAAGACCCCCCCACCGGTTAGGTTTTTAAGGATATCCCTGCTTCAGCACAGCTGAGTCACTGATTGAGTCATCTGTGCTGAAGCAGGGATATACTGAAAACCTGACCTGTTGGGGGCTGGGGGTGGTTCTTGTGGGCTGGAGTTAAGAGCCCATGATATATAAAATTAAATGCAATATTCACTTATGGAGAATAGTTACTTGGGGATAAATAATGTTACTGAAAGAGTCCCTTCTGGGTCCCCATTTTTCCCCCATGAATAGGAAGGAGGGGGTCTCCAGAGCGTTCATTTCAGCTCCAAGGACCCCTTTCATTTAAAGATACTTAACAGGGATGGGGCTGCCGGTTCAAATCTCCCACGTCTCACAGGCCAACAGAAAGCCACGACTGATGACATTGTGGCTTCTTATTGGCCCACGTGACACTGGAGATTCAAATGTACAGTTAGTTTCCGCTGAAGGGACAGTACTGGGTGCGGCTTTGGCGGTATCTCGAGAAGCTGTGGGTCCCAAAGCTGAAATGAACACGGTTCAGCTCCGGAGACCCCCTACTTCCTATATAAGTACAAAAGAAAATATTTTAGAAAAGGGGAAGACCGTAAGCAGAATTCCCCCTTGAAGTTTTAGTATACCATCATCACTGCTGCATGAACAATGTACAGTAAGGCTGCGCTTATAGTGCGGTCGCCGGCGACAGCGACGCGACGGTGCCGTCACTGGAAAAATCAAATTCACTTGACTTCCAGCGATCGCGACCAAGTCGTCGCGCCGCATCTACTACAAGCGAACGCGGCAATACATTTGTTTTTCCGCGACGTCGCGTCGCCGGCACTATAAGCGCAGCCTAACTGTGAATAAGGAAAAGGTACAATAGATTAGTAAAAACTTTTCCGCATATTTCAAAGTGTTATCCTCTGGGGCAGGAGTGGCCAACTCCAGTCCTCAATGGACACCAACAGGTCAGGTTTTCAGGGTAGCCCTGCTTCAGCACAGATGGCTCAATCAGTGGCTCAGTTAACAGCAACCAGGGACATCCTGAAAAGCTGACCTATTGGTGGCCCTTGAAAACGGGAGTTGGCCGCCCCTGCCCTAGAGGTATAGCCGACTTAATTTGTACAAATGTGTTTATTTTCAATTATTTCTTTTCTGCAACAACAACTTCTTACACTTGGTTTGAGCCTCCACTGTATTCCACAGGTCCCAGTCACCTTCACTTCATATTGTCGCATGGCGACAATGTCTTTGCCGTTTAAACCGTTTTGTTCATTCTCTGATGAAATCAGTAAAAATGATGTCTCAAAAATTTCTGCACCATAATTTTTAGTTAATGTCTCCAGAGTTGACAAGTATTTAATCTTTAGGTCATGTGGGGAGACACTGCTGTCACAAATGGTTTTATTGTTGAATTCTTTCAGAAAATTCTTGAAAACATTATTTATTCGAATTCGGGTTAGAAAATTCCTCTGTTTGATTGTTCTGTTCAGAGTTTCAGGAATATATCTCTTGTAGCTGAAAAATATCATTTAAATATGAATTTGTTAATATCAAAGTATGATTTCTGGTTTACATTTATGCAAATGTGATGCTAGAAATGCTTGACCATTGCACCTGATCAAAATAAATAAACCAATAATAAAAATTTATGTAATTATATATAAATTATGGTAAGTTAGGTTCATTATCGAGATGTACTTGTAAAATACTATTAATTCCCCTTTACCAATTTCATAAACAAGGCACAAAACAGTTAGAATAGCGTTTCTCATTTCGTCAAAAGTAATTTAAGTTACACTTAATTAATAGCAAGTCTACCGACACTGCTAATGACAGAGTACACTGGAAGGCTGAACATTATCTTTGAATTACTTTGTATACTACATAATATGTTGGTTTATTTACTCATATCTATACAAAGATACCCAATGCTACATCCAATATGACAAAAAATACATAATTACATACAAAATACAAATGT
This sequence comes from Ascaphus truei, assembly GCF_040206685.1. Taxonomy (NCBI): domain Eukaryota; kingdom Metazoa; phylum Chordata; class Amphibia; order Anura; family Ascaphidae; genus Ascaphus; species Ascaphus truei. The sequence continues at coordinate 14,006,744 of NC_134492.1, read as the reverse complement.
TTGTATTCTCATAAGTAAGGGTCATTTAGTTAAACCCTTTGGCCAAAGCGTTATTCACAGTGGTCATGCCATGAAGTGGCTGAAGGCTTAGAACTCTTTGGCCAAAGAATGTAACTAAATGACCCTTACTTATGAGAATACAAACATTTAAGTATTGAACTTTGTATTTTTTGCCATATTGGATGTAGCATTGGGTATTTTTGTCTTTTGTTGTATACATTTGGTCACACCCAGTTGCACTCCCTTTGACACAAATATATAGGATATGATGTTGTGGGTGCTAGGGATTGATACAGATATATAGATATATATATATACTCATATTAGTTCATGTAAATCTATATGATTAACCTTATGTCATTGGGAAGCTCGGGAAGCTGCATGTTCCTTTTGATAGCATAATGACATATTGCCAGAACTGCCATCCCCAGGCACTCATTCTCAATTTCATGAACCTCTTGATCAGTTTTCGGGTCTCGGACTGGTGCCAGACCTTTCACCAACTCATATTGGCCCTAGAGGGAAAGCATGGTCAAATGTTAATAAATATAGTTGATGTACAAAAGTAGCCTAAAATAACGAAACCGATTCACAAATTAATCTTGGCAATAAAGATGTAGCCAATGTCATTACAACCTGTAGAATGATGCATTAGGGCAGGGAGAGGTGCGCAAACTGGGGGGGCACAACATTTTCAGGGGGTGGGGGTGGGCGGCACTTACAAAAAGGCCCTGTGCGCTTCCCCACAACATTTTAATTACATGCTGGGGGAACGCGCGAGGCCTCTGTATATCTCTTACCTTGTCTCCGGCGGCATCTGACGACGTGTCGCCATGACAATGCAGAGTCGCAGGGTCAAATGGCATCGCGACGTCACATGACGCCGCTGAGGCCGGAGAAAAGGTAAGGGGGGGGAGGGCGCAAAGAAAAAAAAAGTTTGCGCACCGCTGCACTAGGGGACGCACAGCACACCAGCAGAAAAAGTGGCCATTGTCTTGAAATCAAACCACATGCGAGAAGAGGGTGTGGCTATCGTGGTATTTCCCTCCCAGGAGCACTTCATGAGTTGCAATGTTCTATATCAGGAGAAGCCAACTCCAGTATTCAAGGGCCATCAACGGGTCAGGTTTTAAGGATATCCCTGCTTCAGCACATGTGGCTCAATCATTATCACTGTTTGAGCCACCTGTGCTGAACACAGGGATATCCTTAAAACCTGAGCTGTTCGCAGCCCTTGAGGACTGGAGTTGGCCACCCGTGTGCTATACACACACACTTTATGGGTGTTAATATACTGCTATTTACAGTTGTTTCCAATCTGACAAAAAATACACAAATAAGAAAATACGTAATACATGAAATTAGTTAAATATGCATCCATTGGCAATTCCCTTCATGTCATACCTGTGCAAACAGATAGTCAAGTGAACTGGCATCGAGAAGGGGTGTACCGTCTTGGGTCGCCATTTTATCATAAGCTTCTTTCTGCTTTTTTGGATAATGTCTCCAAACAGATGGCTCGTTTTCATTTGTTCCATGCCAATTCGTAAAAAAGAATCTTTCAAGAAAAAAAATAAACAACCTTAAATTCCAAGCAGCAGGTCATTCAGAATACCGTTTATAAATTAAAAAAAATAAAAAAATAATAAGTTGTGTTGTATTAGATAATTTTTTTCCCACTCGTGTCATTTTTTTTATTATTTTTCATATATAAATAAGTTTCCTTGGGTTGCTAGAGCAACTATTTAGGAAGCAACAGCACTTCTGCTTTTGAAATAGGCAGCCATATTGCGTGCCGTGGGAATCAGGATCTTCACCGATCAAACACGGGAGAACGGACCATCGGCAGCTTAGGTAACTGCATTGCCGTAAACATCAGGAACTGCTGCACTGATTATTTAAAAAAATATTTAAATGAATTGTACCAAAATCAAAACGCTTCAGTAAAATTAATATTTTGGAATTTTTTTGCCCATAACAAATAATATGGCTAAAAAGAAATCTAGCTTTTAAATTGATGTATTCACTTATTTGAAATATATTATGTGAAAAAATTCACAACTTTGCTGTTTTAATCCTAGGCACAAACCAAGGTGCATGTTCTTGGTGCTTGTAGACATTTTGAATATACAATGTACAAGGTTAAAGCAGTAATACTACTTTCCCCTCCCCTTATTTTTATATGTATAGCACGTGGCAATGTATAATTATACATTCTTACCTAAGCTGGCAATCATTTGCTGCTCCCGTTATAAATCATGATTGTGTGCCTAACATAATGGCCGCCTTCCAGTTTCAATAAATCCTTCAGTCAGTGTACTCAGCAGCTACAATGTATCCTTATATTACTAGGGTAACATCTATTGCTACAGCTTGCAGCTCAAACTGCTAGGAATATTGGTAACAAATGATCCCAACCAGGAAAGTGTTGCAAATACGGTATATATAGAAATCAAAGGATTCTCAATATATTACAACTCATTAAAAATGGCATTAAGCATTGAATACATTTTTTTTAAAACAGTCACTATACTACAGAAATTATTATTTTTTTCTTTGAATAATTTCTAGCATTTTGCTGCAGTAAAACGCTTGTCGCTGTTATAGCAGAAGTACAAATGTTTATTAGGAGAATTCATTCTTAGTAACATGAATTTGCGTTACTGGTTTTAAAGTAACAACACAATATGCAATACAAATGTGTAATAATAGCAACGGTACAGAAAAATAGACACGATGTACCATGCAAACGAAAGAACATTTCAAGAGCGACATCTCTCTGCAAACACTAATCTCTATACATCAGCGCTGCTGTGATAATGGTAAGCTCGGCAGTGTCAAATTAGTTATCAGGCTCAAGGTTCCATCAGATCTTGACATTTTGCAGAAATTCAGGGGATAATTATTCCACAGAATAATTAGTGTCGGAGAGTTAAAAGCTATTATTGAGTAGATGGGACAATGCAAAGAAAATTGGGGGGAAGACGGTGCAGAGAAGTAAAACAGATAAAGGGTTAAAATAGTGACAAAACGTAAAATGGGGCCAAAATCCCAGTTTTTCAAATGTCTCCCACATGGGCCATTTTATTTGCAAACAAAACATTTGTTCCGAATATCATTGCCATGACCTCCACATGTAGTTAATTTCTGAGAACTCTTTAAAGAATGTCTTAGTAAACAAGATGATATCATAAATTTATACATCCAGAAATGTTAAAGACAAGACATCAATATCAGGAAAAGGCACTGCTGGGAATTTGTTAGTAATACCGCCTTTGTACAGTAATAGCTCTAATGCAGGGGTGGGCAACTTCAGTCCCCAAGAGCCACCAACAGTTTAGATTTAAAACCTAAACTGCTGGTGGCCTCGAGAACTGAAGTTGCCCACCCCTGCTCTAATGGGTCTCTTGTACAGTAGTAGATTTGGTGTTGCTATAAATAGAAAGTCTCCAGGAAACAACAATTACTAAAAAAAAATGCAAGTGAGGACAATACAACATTGCATTCTTTTATGTACCGAATTCAGGATGACAAATAATCGTGGCTCATCATCAGCAAGAACGCAAAAATAATAATACATGTTTTTCAAATCAATTATTGATTTGCTCACTAAAAACTAGTCATTCCCAGAAAGCAAATATTTAAAAACATTGTTTACAAAGATTATGTATTCCTTTGGAACAAACACATTTGTAATTGGATTAAAATTATGTCGGTTATGTCAAATCAAAAATCTCCAAGAAAATTATATGCTTAAAAAAATATATTAAAATAAGCAATTTCACAGCACCTAGTGAGGTATGTTATATCAAATAACAAATGTATGACATGCTTGCTCTGTCAACAACATTGAATTATAGGCTGTGAAGCCATCTTCTCTGTGCTTGGCAGATTTCAGCTCCATTGATTGAAATCGTTCCAAGCAAGTGGCGACTGAAGGGGAACATTCTTACTCAGCCTGAGCTTCAATTAATACTGTACAATGAAAACTCTCTAGGGCAGGAAATAACATGCTATAATACCGCATGAGAAGTCCTGTAAACATTCCAAACTGAATGGTACAAAATTGCAGCTAATGAAGAAGGCACAGATTAGGTAGATAACGCATAATTGCATGTATTTTACAAACAGCAATTCACAGAAACCAATTGAAAAAAACCACTATATTTGCATACTATTTCTGCCGATTCTATAAACCAGTGATTTCCAAATGGGGTTCCGCGAGCACCCCTCAGAGGTTCCACGGCCGCAATGGGGGGGTGGGGGGGTGGGGAAAGAGCTGGGACAAGGCTCCCAGCCCCGACGGAGTGGTTGGGAGAGTGTAAGGATGTAAGAGAGAGGGGGAGAGTGTAAGGGGGCAGGAAAGTGGGGAGAATGCAAGCGGAGAAGAGAGAGGGGGAGAGTGAGGGGAGAAGAGAGGGAGTGTAAGGGGGAACAGGGGAGAGAGAGTGAAGGGGAGAGCGAGGGACGGACAGGAGGGGAACAGAGTTGGAAGGGGGGGGGGGGAGAGAGGGCTGGGGTTCCCCAGCCAGAATTTCACAACCAAAAATAACGTTGAAAAACACGGCTAGAAACAATTCTCTTTTTGCATTACTGTTGCACAGTAATATTATGCACAGAAGTAGTCCAAATCACACGCGCAAAAATAAGACACCAAAAGATGTTTAAGAGAAAGAACTAAAAATGTATTCAAATTATTAATCACACTACAATGATCGCAGGAAACTATCATACAGTATGATCAAGTAAGCTATACACAGGCCTAATACAACGTGTACATTAAGATCAACATCAGCATATAGACAAAAAATATGAATATAAATGTGCTACCTTACCAGAATATGTAGAGAGAAAAAATCTATAGGCTGACTAGGAAAGAGACAGAATGTCAGACTAACGAATGTCCTTTGTCAAGAAACTGTAATCACTTTTTTTCCCCCACTAATGTTGCAACTTCCTGGCTCCAAGCAAAGCAAAAATGTTTTCTGCATACTACTTTGGGGTGACATTAGCATAGTTTTTAACAGGGGCCTAGCAGGATATACATAAAATTGTCGGTGCTAAGCTCTACTGTTAACAATACAGTGCAATGAATAACTGTGAAAAATATAATTAAACAAAATAACAATGTATGTTAATGTGATCTATTTATACATATACACATACACATTCTCTCTCTCTCTCTCTCTCTCTCTCCTCTCTCTCTCTCTCCTCTCCTCTCTCTCTCTCTCTCTCTCTCTCTCTCTCTCTCTCTCTCTCTCTCTCTCTCTCTCTCTCTCTCTCTCTCTCTCTCTCTCTCTCTCTCTCTCTCTCTCTCTCTCTCTCTCTCTCTCTCTCTCTCTCTCTCTCTCTCTCTCTCTCCTGTAAAAATTGAATATGTTTTTATTCATGTTTCATCATCGTCTGTATGACGTCTCATTGAAAAGATTAAGATTGTAGAAACTCGGACATTCATAGTACTTT
>NC_134492.1:13894456-14001081 GCF_040206685.1 Ascaphus truei | reverse complement strand
GCTTTGTTTTAGCTCTGCCCTTTGGCAACTGATAAAAAAAGAAAATCAATTAGCTCTGCCCTTTGGCAACTGATAAAAAAAGAAAATCAATAGGAAGGATTGCTGCTTTAAATGAAACACACCCAATAAGGTAATAAAATATATAACATACCTCATGCGATAATGTAGTCTGAGAGGCAACGTATTGGCATCTATCTTGAAGATGTAATTTGGTGGATACCAGAGGTTATTTTTCTCATTATACAGGGAGAACAGATTGTGGCAGAGTGGAGATATATCTTAAAAAACAAAAACAAAAAGACAAGATTTAAGGAATGGAAGTAGTGAATTAAAGCCATTTAGGGGATAATTAATTCAGTGGTAATAGCTGCTAGTACAGGGGTGGGCAACTCCAGTCCTCAAGGGCCAGTAATAGGTCAGGCTTTCAGGATATACCTGCTTCAGCACAGGTGGCCCAATCAGTGGCTCAGTCTTTGATTGAGCCACCGGTGCTGAAGCAGGGAAATCCTGAAAACTGACCTGTTGGTGTCCCTTGAGCACTGGAGTTGGCCATCCCCTGTACTAGTGGTTACTAAATGCCATCATTAACTAGTGGATATATCTATTGCCTTATAGTAGAATAGCCGTCACAAAAAAGAACAAAAGAAAACTGTGTCTATATTTAAAAATGCATTAATAAATGTATTTATAAATGTATAAATAAGGTGCTGCTTACTGCACTTCAGGGCAGCTTCGATGCATAAATCTTCTGCAGTAACTTCTCCTTGTGAAAAATGGATGGCAGACTTATCCGTGGAGTAGAAAATAATTTCCAGCCCTTCCTGAATGGCTACATTCACTTCAGACTTCTTAGAATTTCTCATTTTTGCACAAAAGGCCATGGTCTTCAAATATTCTCATACATTTAGATTCTGTATAAAAACAAAACATTAAAAAAAAAGACTAAAATGTATTATTTACATTTTTAAAAACATAAAACAATACTGTATAATGTCCTTTACTGCATCCCAAATAGCGTGTACTATGTTAAATGCCACATACTATTTAGCACAGTCTAGTAGTCTTTTGTCCACATGATATTTTACAATACCTCTTTTATTTAAGACAACAGAAACCTTTAAAAACAAATTACTGTGACCTCCTGCTGTCCGACTTTCCTGCCTCTCACTTGTCTCCCCTACAATCTATCCTAAATGCTGCTGCCAGAATCACTCTACTCTTTCCTAAATCTGTCTCCGCGTCTCCCCTCCTGAAATCCCTCTCCTGGCTTCCGATCAAATCCCGCATCTCACACTCAATTCTCCTCCTCACTTTTAAAGCTTTACACTCTTCTGCTCCTCCTTACATCTCAGCCCTAATTTCTCGGTATGCACCATCCCGACTCTTGCGTTCCTCTCAAGGATGTCTTCTTTCTACCCCCTTTGTATCTAAAGCCCTCTCCCGCCTTAAACCTTTCTCACTTACTGCCCCGCACCTCTGGAATTCCCTTCCCCTCAATACCCAACTAGCACCCTCTGTATCCACCTTAAGACACACTTGCTTAAAGAAGCATATGAATAGCACTGTGGAGATTATACTGGACACATGATACATAAAGCTTGGCCCCCTGCAGGCGCACTTCCCAAAATTCCCTCCTACTGTCTCTGTACGTTCTCCCTACCTACCAATTAGACTGTAAGCTCCTCGGAGCAGGGACTCCTTTTCCTTAATGTTACTTTTATGTCTGAAGCACTTATTCCCATGACCTGTTTATATTATCTGTTATTTATTTGATTACCACGTGTATTACTACTGTGTATCGCTATGTACATTAATGGCGCTATATAAATAAAGACATACAATACAATAAATTAGTGAACACAATGATCTTGGAATTGGAAGGACAAATAAAGGTGTAAAATAGTGTCGGCATTTTCGTCTCATTCTCTCAAGATATAATTGCAGCAACTGATTTTCAGAGAATGTTTCTGGTAAATGTAATAACCAATAATAGCATCAATTCCAGGAATATGGATGTACATCCAGTAACGCTAACTTACAATCAAAGAGAAAAGCTACAATCTGTGCTGCTCTCATTGCTCACTTTTTATTGCTCTCAGTCCCTGACATTCCTTAGCTTTATTATTTCATCCTTCATAGAGCAACTGCACATTCTAAACCAGGAGTGGGCAACTCCAGTCCTCATGGGCCACCAACAGGTCAGGTTTTCAGGATGTCCCTGCTTCAGCATAGGTGGCTCAAGAGCCCCTTGAGGACTGGAGTTGCCCACCCGGGTTCTAAAACGTAACATTAAAGCAGCAGCGCCCCACAAAATTATTATTTTGTCCTACCATACCTGGTTCCCCCTTTACTGGGCGGCATGAGTTACATTTTTTTTTTTGTAATTTCTTTAAGAAAATTACAACAGAAAACGACAAACCTGGCAGTCCGGGATCACTAAGGCGCGTGAGCAAGCCCTGATCCTGTGGGATGTGTGTGTCCGACCTGAAGATATTTTTGCTTGTGCATGCTCTGCGGGACACTGGGGGACCGCAGACATTGGGATCCACAGAACAGCTCCAGGGGACTAAGTGGTTATGGAAAGGGGGGGGGGTAGGGGAGAGAGATAGACCCCAACAAATAATAGTGTGAGAACCGATGCTTTAAAACTACTGCCGTTTGTTAAGCACCACAGAGCAACAGTTTATTGGGGTTTCATACATGCCAGTTTAACCAGTGTCCGTGTGTTCGTGGTAACTTAACTATTGCTGACAACAAAGCAACAGGTTATAGCAGGAATGGGCAACATGATCTACTTCAAGAGCCACAGTACCCTCAAAAAGGTGTGGGATACAGAGTAATGTAGATTACAGAAACAAACAGTTACATACAGGTGTGGGCAAACATGCACAAACAGATGCAAAGAGGGAATGAAGGCCTTCCCGTAAGAGTTTACAATCTAGAGGGAATGAGGGACAATGTTAAAATAAGAAGGTAATGTGGCTGCTCACTGTAGGATGGCGTGTATCTCAGCTTGGAATATGGGCCTGCTCGACAGTTGACTCCTTTAAAGTTTGGGGGTGTTAGATATGGTGGAGATTGGTCCAGCCGCAGAGCTGGTCCCAATGGATGTTAGAGGTATGCCAGATAGGCTTCCTTAAAAAAAAAAAGGTGAATTTTTAGCATTACTTCCTATTTTTTAGAGGGGATTTAAATGGCCATCCAATGGCTTGAGATTTGGCAGCCATTTTATTTGCCTTAAGGGAGATTTAAACCTAGTAACTTCACTGATAAGTATCTCCGGGACCTGAAGATAGTGGTGTTTGGGTCAACCTCTTTCTCCCCCCCCCCTGGGTTCCTTCCTACCAATCCTAAAAACCTGACCTGTTGGTGGCCCCTGAGGACTGGAGTTGGCCAACACTGGCTTAAATCTTCCTCAGAAAGAATATCGTAATTGATAAAAATATTGCATTCAACCAAATTCCCCACAGTAATAGAAGCAGACAGGCTTTTTATTCATTTAAAAATGCTCAGGTTATCCAGACATGCATTACAAATGCCAGCAATAATCAAAATGGGATTACTCAAAGGGGCAGCCTGACCTCGGATCAAAATGAACAAATGGCAATATATTTAACCATTTAAATCACGGGTGTTCAAGTCCAGTCCGTAAGTCACCAACAGGTCAGGTTTTCAGGATCTCAGCTTCAGCACAGGTGTCTCAATTGAAGACTGAGCCTCTGATCGAGCCACCTGTGCTTAAGCAGGGATAGCATGAAAACCTGACCTGTTTGGAGGTCTTAAGGACTGGAGTACCCCTGATTTAAATGCAGGTGGTTGTGAACTTTAAAAAAAACACAGAAAAAGTATACGTATGTCAATGTCTATTTGTTACATCTCAAAGTCCTCCCATAGTGCTCCCGAGGGTTTTTACAGAAATTATATAGAATTTATATAGAATCATCGCTTTTGTGATCAGACTTTTGTCGATTCTAGATTTAAGAGCAACCGGATAAGATCTTAAAAAGGGTCAGCCCCGCATAGCAGGTCCAAAAACCAAAACACAGAGCACTGAAGTGCTTTAAAAATATACAACAGCCTGTCTTTTCAGTTATCATTAGAAATGCTAAAATAGATATAGCACCCTTGCTAAAGTTGAGAAAATTCCTGCATGTCAGCCCTGGTAGCTGCAGGCACTGTAGGGGTTAAAGCCTCACCAAGCCTCAGTTAGTTATAGTCATTATTATGTTGCACTTTTAAAGGTTAGAGTTGGCCCTGCCTTAGTTCTGGAAGTTGCTAGATGGTCACATGTATATGGTGTAACCAGGTTGCAACATTTACTTTGCCCAGATACTGAGGCAGAATGTTGGCCACACTCCCTGGGTATAAAAGGGGGGGAGCCACCATTTTGTACTAAGACCCCAATTAACATCAGGAGGATCCCCTTACCATGCAGGAGCACTTCGGGAGGTCTCCAGGCTCTTCTAGCCCAGGGGTGCACAAAGTTATGGAGCTGCACCACCCCAGTGTGACAGCCCCAGTGCTCGCGCCCCCCCCCCCCTTCTCTGTAACCCGGCATTAAATGTGACCCTGCAGCTTCATTTGATGCACGTTACCATGGCGACACGTCCAGAAGACTACAGAGCCCCGGTAAATTGAGGTTGCAGAGGCCTCACACAGACTCCTGGCATTTAACTTAGATGCCTCGGGGGAGAGTGCGGGGCCGCTGCAAGTGCCACACCCCCAACAAAATCCCGCACCCCCCTGTTCTAGCCTGTAAGGCAAGCAATGGAACCCCTTTTATTGTTTTCAGTGCTAGGGCAAAGTTTATGGAACAGTGATCCAGTAAGCCTACTCTAAATAGGGTGACCAGATTTTCAAAATGAAAAACCGGGACACTTTAAAACATTATTTATAAAACAATGTACGTCACGCCCCCCCCCCGTTGCCATGACAACAAGACACACGTCAGGCAGTGACATGTTGCCATGACAATGTGGCATCACGTGATGCCTCGTCACCATAATGCATCCCATTGTCATGTCAACTTGATGCCGCGTGACGTCACGGAGCGGCTCGTTGTTATGGCAATGTGTATTACGTGACGTCGCGCAGCCATGTTGACGGAATTTGGAGGGGAGGATACAGCCAAAGGCAAGATAAATATATAATAAATATATCTAAAAAATTTTTATCTCCGCGTTAGCCTTCAATAGAAGGTGGTAACCCTGGCTGCAGTGTGTGTTTCTGTATACAAAGGTGGACCCTGAAGTGTGTGTTTCTGTATACAGAGGTAGGCCCTGCAGTTGGGTGTTTGTGTGTATAGAGGTGGGGGCTGCAGTGTGTGTTTGTGTGTATAGAGAAGTGATTCCCAACCTTTTTTGTTTGGAGGAACCCTTTAAGTATTTCATTACATTTTGGGGAACCCCTATCTGGATGACATGTTCGACGGGTAAATCACAAAATAGACGTGTAAAGCAGTGGGGGTAATAAATAATAATTAACTCATAGTTTTGAATAAACAATGTGTATATATTTTGTAATGATTTTGGTTTAAACATCACCCCCCCACCCCCACGGATCGATCGATCTCTCCCCCCCCCTTCTTTCTCCCTCCCCCTTCCTCTTCCCCCCCCCAGCCCCCTTCCCCCCCAGCCCCCCTTCCTCTTCCCCCCCCAAACTCCCTTCCTCTTCCCCCCCCCAAACCCCCTTTCGTCTCCCCCCCTCCCTCTTCCCCCACCTCTTTCCCACACCTTCACACTCTCCGTCACACTCTCACATGCACAGTCACACGCTGACTGCGCTCATGCTTGGAGAGTGGTGACATCAACAGCTCTTCAATCATGAGCGTTCTGCTGTCCTGCACTAATTTTAGAGCAGGAGTGGGAGTGGGGGGGCGTGGCTATGAAGGGAGGAGGTGTGTGCGCGTGCGTGTGTGTGTGTCTTACAATGCCTAGTGACCCAGGGCAGAATCTCGCACATAAAAAAAAAAAACTTTGTAACACCGGAGCCTGCGCTTCCACCTCTCTCCGCTCAGTCCCCTCCCCCCCACCGCTTCCACCTCTCTCCGCTCAGTCCCCTCCCCCCCCCCACCCCGCTTCCACCTCTCTCCGCTCAGTCCCCTCCCCCCCCGCTTCCACCTCTCTCCGCTCAGTCCCCTTCCCCCCCCCCGCTTCCACCTCTCTCCGCTCAGTCTCCTCCCCCCCCCCCCCGCTTCCACCTCTCTCTGCTCAGACTATGCTCCTCTCTATCCCAATTGGTCCTGCTCTACAGTCCAAACTCAAACTGAATTGTCTCCCCAAGCGCCAAGCTTGGGTGAGTTTATGTGCCCGCGCGCCGCGTCAGCGGGGACTTCACAATTCACATTGCAGGAACTAAACTCGGCAAGCGCCGCGCGCTCAGCGCTAGCATGGACACAGCCTAAGTTTGCTGTTCTAATAAACCCAAGTTAAAAGTTCCTGGTGCCCTCTTTATTCATCACCACTCCACATACAAGCCAGCACGGATCCAGCTGCCCTGAGAGGATCCTAAAACCTGTCCTGTGAGGATCCTAAAACCTGTCTTGTTGACATCAGGCGAGCCGCTGAGCACTGACATCACTTTAAGCAGGTCCCAAAACGGTTTAAAGCTACAGAGACTGTTACCAACACTCCCTTTTTCCCTGTACAACCAATGCTTGGGTGGGATAGGGGGGTTACATAAGCAACATTCAATCCCTTGACTTTAAATGAGGGAAATGGCAGCCATCTTAATTTCAGTCACAAGTCTGTGGTCGTGGAAGTGGGTATCTCCAGACTGCAACATCGTAAAAATAAAAAAACGGAAAACATGACATTCAAAAGCACAAGAAGCGCTGTTAGATTGTGATGTAAAAGGGAAAAAAAGACAAGTACCCATTTTGGACAAATCAGGTGTCTTTAGTGGTGACAGAACTAGGCATAGGCGGGCACGGGTGCAAGTAAAAAAAAAATTGGGGGGCTTTTAGAAATGCCGGACCGCTGTTTTTGCTGCTAACATAAGTGCTGGAACAGCATTCCAGCGCGTGAAGCATGGAGCCCTATAGGTGGTGGGTCCTAGTGTAGCTCAATCGACAGCACATAGGATAATTCCGCCACAGGTCTTTACATCTGTTTTCAGATTCTGTTCTTCCGTAGCCCAGCCCAGGCCCAACCACGGATAGAAAGCTAAAAAGTCCGGGTGTTCATTTGCGCGTCATTGACCAGAATTATTGTCTGCAGACAATTTGGTAAATGAAGCGAGTTTGGGAGACTTCAGACAGACATGCAAATGCATTCATGAGTTTCTTATTTGTCAAATTTACAAGTAAATTGTGCATTGTTGTTGTTAAATAAGTATGATGCCATTATTAGCCAGATAGAAGTGTTTGACAAAGTGTATCCGATCATGATATGAATTTCAAACACCCATTCCTTTTTTTCACAGGACACAAGAGATGTGTTGCAACTTTTTCAAAAGCAGTTTACTTTTTATTTTTTCTTCACTATTACATGGCAATGCTCCGTTAAAACGTGCAACGTGGTTGATTTAAATATTGGAATGACAGCAAGGAAAAAAAAAAAAACGTTCTTCACAAGCAATCTTCCAAACTTCAGTCAAATCAAGAATGCGAACACAACCAGCCAATCACACATTATAAAAACAGAGGAGTCTCAGTTAAGAGTGGGGGGGAAAAAACACTTTTAGAAAGTGCCACACGAACATTAACATAAAATAAAATTGTTTTAAATCTTTTATATCAGGGGTTGCCAACTCCAGTCGGAGGCGGAGCCACCTGTGCTGAAGCAGGGATATCCTTAAAACCTGACCTGTTGGTGGCCCTTGAGGAGCCCTGCGTTACGTTAGATCATTACAGCATGTGATGTGTCAGCATCGAATAAATTATTTATTTCACTCATTCCTTAAGACCCCAGGTATCTTATTTTGCATTGTGTGGCTTCAACCCCAATAATTATTCAAGGTGACATTTTAAATGGTGACCATCACATACGCTTTATGTTTTTGTTATTAATGTTTCTCCCATAGCTTCAAGCGCCTTCTTTTTTTTTTTTCAGACAAAAAGCTCAGCAAATGTCACACAAAAAAAACTCATACAGCTTGTCATGTTGCAATGCTTTGCAGACACTGAATGATTTAAGAAATTAATTACACCTATTTATAATATTCTGTATTTTCATGATCTGGCACATCAGAGGTTAATTTAAGTTGCAAGTTGTATCTAAAAATACAAGAATGGTTTTTATGCCGGGTCAAGCCACTGCCCTGGCCTGGTTCTGTGGTTTTCTAGAAGTGAGGTTATTTGGGGCCAACGCCTGATTTTGAAAGTGGGAGATTGAAATATGGCGTCACAACTCTTCCTGACAGTAGACGTAAACAACAACACTTTAAATATAACTTTAAAGTGACGCCTTGATGTTCTGATGAATGCTAGAGGGTGTGGCCAGGAAGACAGCCAATGTTTGTGTAAATTTACTAAACAGAAAATATCCTGGGGCTGACAATCATTCACAAGAATTACAATAGATATAGCTTTGTAACCTTTGCAATCAGACGAATTAAATGCTGCTAAACGGTCCATGATTGTGAAGATTCAAAGGTCAGATATTCGTTTGTCTCTCATAGAATAACCCCCCTCAAAAAATAGTCTCTTTACATGCGGCAAATTCACCTGAACATGATAAATTGCATTATAATAGTATAGGAATTACGTATTTCTTATTGTTGGGCACCTTTTAATTCAAAAGAAAAAAAAACTTGTTTTCTTCCTAAGCCGTAACGGTGTCACTGGAGATCTCATGATCTCATGAGGGGACGGGTGTTAAGGACATGCCCAGATGGTAGGCTGATGCTGTGCTTAATGTACAAGTGCTTTAGGATAAAAACATCCTACATTTTTAGGACAAAAATATGAAAGTAGATTTCAACCAAGGAAGTGTCAATGCTAACGTATGTTAGATTTTCTTTGTTCATCCCATTATTTTGAGGAAACCATCTGCAGATATTGTACAGATAGGTGTTCGAACACAAAATATTCTACATCAATATTGCCGTAATTTAAAATCAATCGTTTTTACCCCCTTTTATCACAAATTAATGAAGGGAATGGCTTCAGTTCGTTTCCCCCCATTTTCCGCACTTAATATATTGTTTCTCAATGTTGTCTTCTGGCCAAATCCTTAAGACATGGAAAACCACCAGTTATCCCAGTTCTCCAAATGGCTGACAAAAACATATACTTAAAAATAGACAGCGAGTTCCAGCATGGAGTTGAACAAGGACAGTTTATAGACCCTTATGGTGCAATAGTCCTAGATTTTGCAAAGGCTTTTGATACTGTTGACCATGCTAAACAAGCTCCAGAACTCTGGTATTGGACCACATACTTTAAACGGGTTTCTCTTTTATTTATCAGGAAGATCATAATATGTCTCGGAGGCTCTCTCTCTAAATACTTGGATATACCCTGTGGGGTCCCACAAGGTTCCGTTCTGGGCCCTTAACTTTATTTTCTGTTCTTATAATGACTTACCCACAGTTTACAAGACAACTTTTTTCCACATGTATGCAGATAATACTATCATATATGCACGGAGCTCCAGCCTCTCTGACCTTAAAAAATGTACTGCAACTAGCTTTTTCAAAGGTCGAAAACTGGATCACTCAAAATAAACTGTTTTTAAACACTGACAAAACAGTAACTATGGTACTTGGAACGAAGCATAAATGTCAAAGGCTTCCCATGAGAGTTAAGGATCAGAACCAGCTCTAACACCAATCTTGCCTCAGTTAATAGCTTTAAATATGTGGAGTTTGGGCCTACACTCCCAACTAAAATCTGGTTTGCATATTGACAAAGAGACATCCAAAATCTATTCCAAATTGGGTGTACTTTATAGAAATCAATTCTGCCCAAGCCCGTTGTTCAGAAAGCGCATTGCATAGGAGATGCTAATGCCAATTATTGACTATGGGACCTTAGTGATTGGTACCAAACCCCAAATTCACCTCAGCAAATGTGGAATTTTGTACAACTCAATATGCCGTTTAGTCTAATTGTCACTTCAAAACACACTATTGTTATATGTTAATTGGACTAGGTTGGATATCCCTCCAGTTCAGACAACGCGTACATCTTTCCTGTCTTACCTTCATATACTTTCTTGACACGTTAGCTAATTATCTCAGTCAACTTATTTTATACCCAAGACATTCTTGAAAATTAGAGTTAACTCTATATATTTTGTCCTGGTAAAATACTTTCATTAAAAAAAAAAATATAATAATAATGTCAAAACATCAGGAGCAGACTTATTTTTCCATTCTTCATCTAGATTACTTCACTTTGCAGTGTAACTCCATTTTGGAAGACATTCAGCTGTCCTTTTTTTTTTTTTGCCACAGCTTTATTTAGTGCTAATTTTGACACAATCTTCCCAATATCCTGAGTATCTAGCTTAATTTACGGCTTTATCGTGCCACATCAGAAAAGTTACCTAAATGACAATGTTGAGTCCATGAGCCCATTCTATTAAATTGTTAACAAACGCTTTGGATTGATTTATAGGGAAACGATGTACATGTACATTATTTAGCAAATGTTTTACCAGGAAGTAATACGTTGAGAGTTACCTCTCGTTTTCAAGTATGTCCTGGGCATAGAGCTAAAACAAATAATACATGGTTACAAATACAGTTACATAAATGAACAGGGTACACATTATATACAAGACATTGCATGCACAGTTAAAGAAAATATATATTATAGGCTTATGTAACAGTTACAGACCAGATTAAAATGTGATTACATGTACATGTGTGGAGCATTTATTTTACATAGATACAAATACGTTTATTTTTCCCTTCTCACCTTGAGTAAGCGAACAATGTTTTTAATTTTCTGTGAAGCCGGATGTGAATATTTGAAGTTCCACCTCAATTTTAGCACAGGAAACAGCTGTACTATTTTGGCCGACCACAGGAGGTACTCCCCCACATATGTACCTTGTTTCTTAGCCTGTTCCTAACTGGACATATTACTGATGTGTTAATGCCTTGATTTTTATAGTTACAAAATGATTCAATTGTTAATAATTTTTGTACCAGAATTAACAAAATATACATCAGTGTGTCACCGTGTTCATTTAAATAAGCCAGGTAGAGCACAGAATGTCGTCGTCGTCCCCCCCTAAATTTGTTAACAAAAAACCTGGTGCAGAACATATGAAGATTCTTATTACAGAGGGCACTATAGCACTTGACATATCACAATTAAAATGTGCTGAGTTAAGGGTGCATTTTAACTTCCCACAGAATTAACCAACTAGTTCAAAGTGCACCTGATAAAACACAGTATGAATTCCAGATTGTATCGAAGATTTGTAGATTGGTCCATAACTTGTTTGCTTCTCACATATGATCATCCACATTTCATAGAACATACAAAACCAACCTTGGAGACACTAATTTGCGTACAAGGCTTCCTGTAAATTCACTAGATCATGATTAACTTACTAGAGCATGAACTTAAATTGGGAGGTTTACACTTCAAGTACTGTGTACGAACTACTAAAGTGTGTGTGGGAACTGTTGCTGGGAAACCACGGCTTCACTCCAATCCACTGGCCTCCATGCACAACACGACACGTTTACCAAGTCAGGGCACGCAAGTACATCACGACAAAATCACCTCATTGAAAAACTCACAATAGATGATCTGTGACAACCATGGGCTCAATAGGTTGAACTTGATGGACGCATGTCTTTTTTCAACCTCACCTACAGTACTTTGCAACTATGCAATATTGGGCGTTGTCATTTCCTATTTTCATCCAACATCACAATCAGCTTCATATCACTGGAACACTGTGAATTCAGTTGTACTGTATTAGTGAGCACGTCTACCAATACGCAGTATATTATCATTCCATAACAGGGAGTCATTTTCAAATAAATATTTCTTCCAATTCAATTGGGCATTAAAAACATTTCTCACATTACTGATATGAAAAAAAGTATTGTGATAATGTTCATCACAACAAATGTATGTTTGTTAGGAAAAAAGACATCACCTTTAATGTTAAAATAATAATTTGGAATGTATTTAGTTTTAATCAATTTTTTTACAAGTGTGTTTTTAAATTAATTATGTTTAAAAAAAAAAAAGTAAATATATATACACTCTATATCCTTAACTCCACCTATCCCTAGACATCAGAGATGGGGTTGAGAAGGAATTAAGGGGAAGGGGAAACCTATCCGTTGCTGCGATCTTTTTTACATTGACAGATCTGCTTTCTACGAGGCCGTCTTGTTTTAAACAGAATTGTCTTAACATGGTCTTAAACAGCATCATTAACTGTCCCTGAAACGTCACTGACTCCCATGGGTGACTGACAGTAGTACCAACATAATAAAAACATGTCACTATTGACATCATATTGTTATATTGACCAACTCTTACTTCTACTTCAGCCAGTAGTCCCACTTACTCGCAAATATATATTTTTTATCTTAACTGAACCGCCAGGGGGGGGGGAGGGTCCCTAGGCACCCAGAGCGACAAACGGCTTTGTACACCGGGTAAGAGTACAAGACACAAAATAGCTTCAGGGTCAGCGCCCACCATTAGGGCAGTTATTCATTTAACTTTGATTGTGCTGATCGGGGCAGAAACACCCATTGACAATCACAGTTTTATGAATTCACCAACCATGGGGTTTATTGTATATCCACCGAAGCGGCCAATCAGCCTATTTTCGGCAAAATTCCACATTGACATCAATGAGGAATTTTGCCCGAAAACAGCCCAATCGTACAATCCCTTAGTGTTCTCTAAGTCACTAGTAAGCCCTAAAGAAAAGCAACCTCAAGTTGAATTCATGATTAGAATTTCTATTGCAAGTATTTACTTCTTTTATCAAACCCTGTAATACCAACACATTGTGCCGTAGGCAATGTTCGTTTTATCATATAAGCAGGATGGTGTTGACAAAATGATGAGTAAAGAAGCTGCTGTTTATTAATCTGACTCACATTCCTTCTATTCACCAATTGGAAATTCCCAGAAATGAAAGTCACTGCCTTTTTAACCTCTGGTAATTTATCCATGCTCTGTAGACCAGTGTTTTTCAACCTTTTTTTCCCCCTCTCGAGGCACCCCTAATCACAGTGCTCAGTTGTCGAGGCACCCCAAAACAGGACAGTCAGTCACAGAAGACACAGGACAGAGACAGACAGTCACACGAGACAGAGGGTAGAGAGTCACACGAGACAGAGCAGGCAGAGTCACCGAAGACACACGACAGAACAAATACACAGGACGGACAGACAAGCCTCACCTCTGTCCTGCCCATGCCGCTTCCTCCCATGCTTGGCCACACACCCCAGGCTCCTAACACCACCTCATGATTGGCTGCTGCTGGGTAAAACAGCCAATCAAGGTGGCGGAAACTGTCCAGACCCGTAGCAACTGTCCAGCATTCTGCCTGCTCTGGGCGATTGGAGAAATCCCGCGGCCCCTTTTGATCCTCTCACGGAACCCCAGGGCAGGGCCGCGGAACCCCAGGGCCGGGCCGCGGAACCCCGGTTATTCTTGACAGATGACACTGATTACTCAAATTAAACCAGCTTCTCTGATACATAAATTGTCTAGAGAAGTGTCAAAAGAACAGCAACTTTAATGCAACATGTTCAGAAACATGCCAAATACAGATTGAATAAGCTTCTGTTAGAGGATTTAGGAGCTCTATCCTGTGTTAACGGCCTGTGACATGGTGTAGTCAGGTACTGATAATTAGGCCCGGGAAACATACATGCGAGTCCTTCATCCAGCACTCAGAAGGTTAACCCAGTAAGAATACTTGGGCAATCAGGAAGTAAGCTGAGACAGCTGACAACCAGCTTGATAAGGAGGCTACTCCCTGTAGTAGGTGGCTGACGCAGACCACAGAGCTGTCCTGTGCAAGCGCCTATCCATAAGGATTTCCTAACTGCTCTCTAGGGACAGAGATTCCAAACCAAAGATACGGTAAGGACTTTAATATTGTTTCATAACTATTGTGGTATATGTTTAGTGGTTGGGAACTGGACAAAGCCAGCCAGCCTGATAGATAGGGCCTGGAATGTTTAGCAAGATCTCTCTATTGGGAGTAGGTGTTATTTTTATGAGTTTTGTTTTGCCTTGAAGCAGGGGTGAGCAAACTTTATGCTGAGCCCCCCTTTTCATCCATGAAATTTCTCGCCCCCCCCTGCCTGATGTAATCAAAATCACATGAAAAAAAAACACCTTTATTTAATAGTATACAATGTAAATACAAATATATCTAAATACTTACATATTTCAAAAGCTTGCGCTTGCAAAATTAGGCCAGGTCCCCGCTGGCTACTGCAGCGCCCGCTGTGGCGGACGCTGCAGGGACAAGAGCCGCCCCACAATGGGGCCGGGCCCGCTGCGAGGGGGGGCTGCCGCACTGCGCTGAGAGAAACTCCTGCTCCAGATAATTGGGAGCAAGATTCGCAACGGAGCACTAGGCCTAGCAGTTCAGCCAATGAGGGCGAACCTGCCGGGTGATGTCACGGCCACGCCCCCGTCACGCCTCCCACTGTAGCTCTCTGCAGACCGGGGAACTCGGCTGGACGCGCCGCTTGCCTTGCAGACGCGTGTGCAGCGCAGGCAGCGGGGCCGCAGCCTAAGGCTGTGTCCACGTTGCCGCTGAGAGCAGTGACATCACCAACTCTCCAAGCATGAGCATAGGGTGTCCTGCATAATTTTGCAAGCACGATTGGGGGGGCATGGATCGGGGCTGTGTTTGTGTGTGCGGCTGTATGTGTGTGTGCATTGACTGCTGCCGAGCGCGCTTCAAAGTCAATTTTGTTTGTCTCCCCAAGCGCCAAGCTTGGGAGAGCGTAAGTGCACAAAGGCAATCCTTTTGGGGGGCATTCATCCACCTCTTTGCTACCTCCCTTCCCTCTCCAGCCCTACCTTTTTTCCTTCTCCCATTTGCCTTTTTATTCTCCTTGCTGTCCCCAGTGTCATCCACACTCCTACCTACAGTATTATGTATTATTTATTCCGTTCTCAATTTTGTGTTTTCACTTTTTTCTTTTAATTCTTTTTGTACATTCATAGTATGATTGATATGGTGGCATCCTACCCTTTCACTTGCAGAGGATCACAACGAAGCAGGTTGCCAGCGGAGGAGAGCAGGAACACAGCGCTATTGCAGGGCTGGGGCGAGCTCCCCCCCATACCTCCAAAGCCCTCGTGCGTGCACACACACCATCACGTGGCCGCGACCTGCACCATCCTGTTCGGCCGCCCGCGCACAACTTCGACTGCCCGCCCGCGCACAGCTTCTGCTGTCCCGCACACCAGGTTTCGCCGCACGCCGCCTGCACCCCCCCTTCCGTTTGCGCACCCCCCCGTTTGCGCACCGCTGCATTCAATCACAACACACACACACACACAATCAATCACAACCAACACAGACATAACACAGCTCTGGTCCCCCGTGTGCTGCTGCAAACTGGGGCGGGGAAACAGACTGGAGGAGGAGGGGCTGTCTGTGTGCAGCGAAGGCCACGCCCCTGCAGCAAGCCGAGCAGAGAAGCAGCAAGGCCCCGCCCCCGCAACACGCAGAGAGCAGAGAACCAACCAGCACCGAGCTTGTTCAGCCACCCGCCCGCGCACAGCGTCTGCCGGCCCACCGCCTGCGGCCCCCCTAAATAATCTTGGACCCCCAGTTTGTGCACCGCTGCCTTAAAAAGGGACAGTGTGCCCAAATGTTTGTATGGTGGAGAAATAAAACCGCTGAATATTTGGTTTACCCTGAAAATGCACGTGTGTGTGGTCTCTTGTCTGACCTCGCCTACAGGCTGTCCTGCCACACTGCCATTCAAGTTAATCAATCCCTCATGGGAGCTTAGTGAATCTTGTCTCCAGAAAAGGCAACAATAGAAGTGTGTATGTATAAATAGTGCAAGGTGCAGAATACACAAAATTCTCCCAATGTACAACAAACGAGGAAAGGCATCCTTGGCCCCCATTAGAGGCTCTGAAGCAGACTTCCCCTGCCACGATTTTAGTCCTATTCACTTGAATGGGGCTGAACTCTTTACCAGCATGAGAAAGTGAGCTTCACTGCATACTGAATAAGGACCAATACCACCACCACAGTATATTTAGAGCATAAAAGTTCATTTGAAGTGAACAAAAAAGTCAACAAGAAGTTATGACAAACTGCGAGCAGACAATTAGAAGCAAATTGCAAAAATTCATGGCCAAGCGTTGACTTTTGTAAACATAGTGAAATGTTGTTTAGCAACATTTGTAAAACAATGCATACCAATCATGAACCCGTGTGTCAACAAAAGATGGCTTAGCTCTCAATAAGAATTTTTATTTCAAGTATTATTGAGCAATTCTTCTAAACCTATTTACACAACTTCTTTCTTTGCACGTAAAGCAGCAAACCAGCTTTCAATATATCTTTTCTTTTGTTCTAGGATTGAAGCCGGGGATCTCCGGAGGTGAACCCCATTAATTTCAGCTCGGGGACTCCCTGCATCCAGAGATCCTTACCCTCCATAGGGGGAGCCCGTATCTCTGCACCCAGGGAACCTGTGCGCCTAACGAAATGGCAGCGTCCTGCGGGCCAATAGGAAGCTGTGATGTCATCCCTTGAACATTCCTATTGGCCCGCGTGACCTGGGCATTTAAACTCCAGAGATACTGGCACCCTCTACAAAAAGGCAAGTATATCTGGAAGCAGGGGGTCCTCCGAGCTGAAATTAATGGGTTTCTGCTCCAGAGACCCCCTATTTTAATCCAATAACAAAACAAAAAAAGCAAATAAATAAATGTAGTGCAAGGTGTTTTGCTGCTTTAACAAGGGGATCACTAAGTATATTTTTTCCCAATATAAGTGTGCTTACATTGTCCAATGTAATCTCTAGTGTTGCAGCATTGCTTTCTCCATCCTCATTGTCACATACAGACACACAAACTTAGTACCTGAAATGTTGATTATGACAAAAAAAAAAAAAAAATGTACCACCAAAACCCTCTGAACCAAAACGCTTGTCATCTCCTGGGGGCCCTGTCATCTCCTGGGGGCCCTGTCATCTCCTGGGGGCTCCAAGGTAGTATTATCAGAAATACTACCAGTGCCATGCGGTACCCCAGGGAAACAGTTGGAACTTAGGGAGATTAATGCATGCCCAAAAAAGTAGTGTAGGAAGGAGGGTTATTTTTTTGTTTTTTTTAGAGCACTGGGAGTACTTTTCTGAGAGGTGCTATCTTTATGGTAAGGATGGATTGCACCTCAACGAAGAGGGATCATCTGCTAGGGTGGGGGGGGGGGGTAGGAAGTTAAAAAGGTTTTGGCTATATTTTGGTTAAATAAATTAGGACAGTGTAATATGTCATATGTTGTTGTTCATCTGAGGTTGTATTTACCTAATTTTAAGACCTGCTAAGGAACAGATGATTGTTATGTCCTGATATGTAAAACCATAGAATTCAAAGAGGGTGTACTTTCTTTTTCACACCACTATATTTTGTGGGGGCTCAGGGGTTCCTAAAATGAGCTTGTTGGGGTTCTGTGTGTTTGCTAACTTATTTTCAGCTGTCTCAGCTGTTTGGAGGTTAGTTGCTCCTCCTTCCCAGGGTTTTAAGCTCACCCCTCCCCACTTCCCAAGTCAGCAGGTCTTTTTCATTCTACTGGATACAGATCCAATGTTGGTCTTTCTCCCTCCTAATAAAGGTATATTAGTATTTTATCTGGTAGTGTTAGGACCTGCAAACTGGTTCTGCCTTGTCGTGGCTCACAGGCCTACAATGCTTTGGCCAAAGGGTTAAACTAAATTACCCTTTTTCAAGAGAATATATAAGTATTTTACTGTGTATTTTTGTCATATTGGATGTAGCATTGGGCTTCTGTTGCTTGTTGTAATACTTGATGGAGAAGGATTTAGGAGTGCTTCTAGGCAGCAGGCTTAGCAATAGTGCCCAATGTCATGCAGTAACTGCATAGACAAAAACATCTCATCTTGCATTAAATGGGCAATGGATGGAAGAAAAAGTAAGCATAATAATTATGATACTGTATAAAGCATTAGTAAGACCACACCATGAATATGGAGTACAGTTTTGGCAACTACTCCATAAAAAAAGACATTATGGTACTAGAAAAAGTACAAAGAGCCACCAAATTAATTAAGGGGATGGAAAAATCTAATTTATGAGGCTACTAATTTAGATTTGTTTACATTAGAAAAGATTCATCCAAGAGGGTTTATGATAACTACAGTATATACAAATATATTTAGGGTCAATACAAGCAGTTTTCAAAAAGAACTATTCAGCCCAAGGGCAGTACAAACGACACAGGTTCATCCCTTAAGGTTAGAAGAAAGGCGATTTCACCAGCAACAAAGGAAAGGGTTCCTTACAGTAAGGGCAGTTACAAATGTGGGATTCATTACCCATGGAGACTGATGGCAGATAAAATAGATGTTAAAAAAGTTGGGCATATTTTTGGAAAGGAAAAGTATACAGGGATATACCAAATAAGTAAACATGGGAAGGATGTTGATCCAGGGAGACATCTGATTGCCATTAGTTGAAGCCAGGAAGGACTTTAATTTTTGCCCTTATGAGACACCATTGGATAATTTGTCACTGGGGTTTTTTGTTTGCCTTCCTCTGGATCAAAATACTGTAAATACAAATATAGGAAAAGTTCCTGTCGTCTAAATTTAGCATTACTTTGAACTTGATGGACATATATTTTTTTTTCAACATCCCCTACTATGTAATAACAGCATGTATATGACCATTCATATGCTATGGACAGGTTTTTCCAAAATTGTAGACTACCACAAAATATAAATCCAATAGATATTTAGGAGTCCCTTCAATCATTGTTTATGAAGAGAATAATTAATATTAGTAATGTTAGATAACACTGTACTGTATCACTACAATATGGGATGGGGACACCTACACAAACAAATAAAAAAAGGGAATAAGTAGACATTTTAGAACAGAACTCAGTGATTGAAGTGTGATGGTAATAGTTTATATGGATTACCACTATTTTATTTTCACATCCTGAGCACAACTACTTCATATTGTATTTATAATAATTTACAATTCCACTTCATTTTAAAAGAAATAGTAGATATGTATATGTGTGTGTAGTTAGAGCATGCTGGGAATGTGTGTGTGTATGTGTATATATAGTGTGAGAGAGTGTGTGTGTGTATATGTATACACATATATAAACATACACGTGTGCATGTGTGTGTGTATACAGTTAGGTCCGGAAATAATTGGACACTGATACAAGTTATTTCGGCTGTGTACCAAAATAAATTCAAGTTACAGTTAAATAATGAATATGGGCTTAAAGTGCAGTCTATCAGCTTTAATTTGAGGCTATTCACATCCAAATTGGAGGAAGGGTTTAGGAATTACATCTCTTTAATATGTAGTCCCCTCTTTTTCAAGGGACCAAAAGTAATTGGACAATTGACTCAAAAGCTGTTTCATGGGCAGGTGTGGGCTATTTTCCTTCGTTATTGCATCATCAATTAAGCAGGTAAAAGGTCTGGAGTTGATTCCAGGTGTGGCATTCGCATTTGGAAGCTGTTGCTGTGAACCCAGAACATGCGGTCAAAGGAGCTCTCAATGCAAGTAAAACAGGGCATCCTTAGGCCGCAAAAAAAAATAAAAAATCAGATAGCAGGAACATTAGGAGTTGCCAAATCAACAGTTTGGTACATTCTGAGAAAGAAAAAAAGAACGCACTGGTGAGCTCTGCAACACAAAACGGCCTGGACGTCCACGGAATACAACAGTGGTGGATGATCGTAGGATCCTTTCCATGGTAAAGAAAAACCCCTTCACAACATCCAGCCAAGTGAAGAACACTCTCCAGGAGCTTGGCATATCATTATCCAAGTCTACCATAAACAGAAGACTTCATGAGAGCAAATACAGAGGGTTCACCACAAGGTGCAAACCATTCATAAGCCTCAAGAATAGAAAGGCCAGATTAGACTTTGCCAAACAATATCTAAAAAAGCCAGCCCAGTTCTGGAACAGCATTCTTTGGACAGATGAAACCAAGATCAACCTGTGCCAGAATGATGGGAAGAAAAAAGTATGGAGAAGGCTTGGAACGGCTCATGATCCGAAGCATACCACATCATCTGTAAAACACGGTGGAGGCAGTGTTATGGCATGGGCATGCATGGCTTACAATGGCACTGGGTTACTAGTGTTTATTGATGATGTGACAGATGACAGAAGCAGCCGGGTGAATTCTGAAGTGTATAGGGATATATTGTCTTCTCAGATTCAGCCAAATTCAGCGAAGTTGATTGGACGGCGCTTCACTTTACAGATGGATAATGACCCAAAACATACTGCGAAAGCAACCCAGGAGTTTTTTTTAAGGCAAAGAAGTGGCATAATCTGCAAAGGCCGAGTCAATCACCTGATCTCAACCCGATCGAGCATGCATTTCACTTGCTGAAGACAAAACTTAAGGCAGAAAGACCCACGAACAAACAACGGAAGAGCTGCAGTAAAGGCCTGGCAAAGCATCACAAAAGGAGGAAACCCAGCATTTGGTGATGTCCATGCGTTCCAGACTTCAAGCAGTCATTGCCTGCAAAGGATTCTCGACAAAGTATTAAAAATGAACATTTTATTTATGATTGTGTTAATTTGTCCAATTACATTTGAGAGCCTGAAATAAGGTGACTGTGTATGAAAATGGTTGCAATTCCTAAACGTTTCATACGATATTTTTGTTCAACCCCTTGAATTAAAGCTGAAAGTCTGCACTTCTATTGCATCTCAGTTGTTTCATTTCAAATCCATTGTGGTGGCGTACAGAGCCACAATTATGAAAATGGTGTCAGTGTCCAATTATTTCCGGACCTAACTGTGTGTGTGTGTGTGTGTGTGTGTGTGTGTGTGTGTGTGTGTGTGTGTCTCTGTCTCTAGAGATACACACACAGCTATATTTAAACCATAAATATTGTTTAAACATTTGTAAAACATTCCAAGGAGCTTTGCTTCAATGTTTTTTTTTTTTTAAATATAGATCTTTTAATCAGTTACAATACCACTACTTTGTCTCTTTGACCTGTCAATACTATATACAAAGCTGGAACATTTGCTTACAGTAAGGTCACCTTCTTGATGAAGGATGATGCTTCTTTAGTTTACATGGCTTCAGTTTTGTTTCTTCAGGTATTTTCCTTGTAGGCTGCAATACCTTGTAAGAGACCAACATAAAAACCAGAAAGATAAGTAAATGATTCTGCAGCGGAAATTTTATAATTATTGTACATATGTAGGCCTGTCAAGGCTCACTTATTAAACACTGCACTTCCCATGCAGGACCAAAATGAACTAATGGCAGTAAAAGGTTTTAGGTTAAATCTTTACAACAAAAAAACTACTAATTTAAAACCATTTAACAGTTTGTCTTGTATAAATGCACATTAAATATGTTATTGTGGGCAAAAAAGTGACAAACTCTTCACCCTACAGTGCACAGTAGATGTTAATCACGTGTGAGCACATTCACATGTCTAAGGGCTATAATATAGTGCATGCGCTACCGTGCGCGCGTCAATGATAATTGCACGGTATGACCCTGCAGTTGCTATACTTTAGACGCGTGCACGGCCGTGAGCGTTGGTGCGGCAGATATGGAAATATACAAGAAATTTGTATTTTCGCGCTGCGAGCCAATCACAACGCGGCCTGACACTGACGTCAGAGCCAAGCCACCTAGCCACGCATGCTATATTAACTAAACGTGCACGCCATGTGCACACGCAGCGCCGGGAGCGCGCTTTATAACAAGCCTCAGACAGGTCTGCAGCCCTGCTTTTCACCATTATCTCTTAGTATACAGTGCTTCCACTGCAGCCAGGGATTCTGGGAAATTACACGCAAATGAGCACACAGTGTCACCTGCCAGAAACATGTGAATGTGCTCACAAGTTATATTTCAATTTACTGTACGATGGAGGGTTTTTGTCACTTTTTACCCAGCATAACTTATTTAATGTGTGGTTCCTATCCCTGCTTCATATTGCAAAGCCAGTATAACCAGCCTTCAACTGATGTGACCCAAAAGGTAGAAACAGCTGTCTGTGTCGGTAGGGTTACAGGCTATGCAATTCTTTAACCCAGGCTGTGCAATACGGCAGGCATAAGCTTATAGGGCTCCATGTTCAAATGGATAAGAAGTCAAAAGGTGACACACCGTGTGCTCATTGGCATGCCATTTCTCAGAATCCCAGGCTGCAGTGGAAGCCCTGTATGCCCAGGCCGCGCTCATGGTGACGGCGCAGCGGCACGCTACTGTGTGCCCTCCTGCAGCTACAGCGATCTGTGCACTTGGCTGCAGTAGATTGGGGAGGCGATCGGAGACATGGCGAACGCATCACGGAGCTGGTTCACTCATTGGCTGAACCAGCTCACGTGACGCGGACGTCACGCGACTGCAGCCTGGAAAGACAAATTTACTTGTCTCTCCAAACTGCAGTAGCGACGACACGCTACATCGCCACCAGTACTATGCTACCTTCAATAAGAAAGCATAGAAAAGTGCCGAACGTGCGTGTGCACACGTAGCGACGCCGCGACGCCCCACCGCCCCACCAGGAGCACAGCCTAAAGCCTCGTCCAGGGTGGAAACAGGCGCACTCAAGCACTGCGCCCTGCTCGGCCGTGCTTTTCCTGGCCGGCTAGGTGCGCGGCCCAGACGTCACGGAGCTGGTTCGCCCTCATTGGGCAAACCGCTCACGTCACGCGCTTGCAAGCAGCAAAATCAATTTTGCTTGCTCGGCAAGCGGCTGAGTGCCGAGCAGGCCCGCCCACCCACTCACACAGGCCACGTGCATTGTCGCAACGTGTCCAGCGTGAGCGCGCGCACGCCCGCTCAGGACCACCCTGGACGAGGCCTGAGGCCTCGGCCAGGCAGGGAACGGGTGTGCTGGCGCTCGTGTGCTTCGCCCTGCCGGGCGATTTGTGGCCTGCTAGGCGCGCGCTCGTCTGGGGGCGCGGCCATGACGTCACGGAGCTGGTTCGCCCTCATAGGGCAAACCGCTCACGTGACGCGCTTGCGAGCAGCAAATTCAAATTTGCTTGCTCCGAGTGCCGAGTGAGCGCAGGCGCTTGCTCACGCTGGCCACACACATTGCCGCAATGTGTTTCAGCGTGGCCAGCGTGAGCGCGCCTGCCTGCTCAGTGGCACCCTGGACGAGGCC
Source organism: Ascaphus truei (assembly GCF_040206685.1). Lineage (NCBI taxonomy): Eukaryota > Metazoa > Chordata > Amphibia > Anura > Ascaphidae > Ascaphus > Ascaphus truei. The sequence goes on along the minus strand of NC_134492.1, from coordinate 13,977,786 downwards.
TAAGAGACGATGGTGAAAAGCAGGGTTGCAGACCTGTGTGAGACGTGAATGTGCTCACATGTGATATATTATATAAATGGGATCTTTCAATGTTAGGATGATATTGTTTATCTTTTCCACCATTCCCATGACACGTAAAATCAGACTTCTGTTTCTCCTTTCTTTTCAAAGTACCATGTGGTAGGGTAAAAGGGTTAATTAGCACGCAGGAAGAAAACCAAAAGGCAGAAAATAAGTGGACTAAACTCATATTACAAATATTTCCAATACAATTTTTTCAAATATTATTAAAAATAATTTTGACCAATTAAAAAAAACATCAACCATAATTTAACTCATTAAGTATATCAATGGCGTTACTTAATTTTGGTCTTATGTAGAACTGCACTTTTAATAGTCCAAATTTTTAATCTCGCCAGCTAAACAGTTATTCTATATACATGTCCTTTATTCCCATACCTCAATACGTAGCATTTTTAGATTTTAAAAGCAGATATTAATAATCCGTTTGATCACTGCAAAGCATACACATGCTACTTGCAAGTTAAGTATGGTTGTGTTAAAAATAAATAAATAATAATAATAACTACTGCACTCTCTACAACTAAAACGGTATTGAAATCGCAAATACACAGTAACGACATTTCAGTCCTGTCATTATGGTTGGCTGCTGGGGAATAAAAAAGTCCAAACCCTGTATTTGTCTTTCTAATTACTATGTATGTCTTTATTTATATAGCGCCATTAATGTACATAGCGCTTCACAGTAGTAATACACGTGACAATCATATAAATAACAAATAATACAAACAACACATAATGGGAATAAGTGCTTCAGACATAAAAGTGACATTTAGGAAAAGGAGTCCCTGCTCCGAAGTGCTTACAATCTATGATTTAAACACAATACAATACAGTTATGGCAAGGCATGCTAGTTCTGTTTTTTAAATATATTTCGATATTGACAGGAAGAGACGGGGGTTTCACAATACAAGGTTATAAGAAAAAATATATTTCAGATTAATTTGCAATTCATTGAGAGAGCCACCAAAATATCTGCTGGAAATATTGATTTCATCTCTCTGCCGAGCCCCCCCCCCCCCCCCAACCCAACCCCCACCCCACCAACCCCACCCCCAAATGGTTGATAAAAATCAAAATTCTGATCAGGATGTGAAGTCAATGGTCCCTATTCAACAATCTGTGCAGCCGTCTCCTTCCCATGCTGAGGAGTATTTTAGTCCATTATCATTTAAATGGAGCTGATCTCTTCGCTAGCACGGGGAAGACTGCTTCACAGCATACTGAGCAGGGAGCCAACATGAGAAAATAAAAATGCAATGGGGAAGAAATAAAAGAGACTGCGTATATACACACACTTCCTCATCCTTGTTGAAAGGATGTTTGTCTGTCCATTGTCCTTTAACAAAGCCCATGCATCATAGAAACAAAATGACACTGCTATGGATCAAGGCCACCAGAATATACAACAACACAACAGACATCGAAAGTTTTCCAATCTCTAAAGAGAGGGGGGTGCGGAATGGATCCTTTTAACTTTGTCTAGTGGATGCAACATATCCCTGCAGAAGGCATCATGTCCTCATACACAGACAGCATGTACTATACTTGGTAACAAATGATCTTGTAATTCTCTTGCCAGGCAGGGGGGGGGGGGGGCTAACCTGTTGCTTGTATATAATAATACAAAAAACATCAGTCAGGGGGCATCGTATTGCTACCCTCGGGCACTCACGGGGTTAGATGCCTATCCCTGGCCCCAGCCATCACTGTCACACCGTCATTAGTCAGTCGTCGGTGTCACTGTGGCACAGAGTCGGTTTCACACAGTCAGTGTCACTGTGACACACAGTCGGTGTCACACAGTCGGTGACACACAGTCGGTCGGTGTCACACAGTCGGTCGGTGTCACACAGTCGGTGTCACTGTGGCACACAGTCGGTCGGTGTCACTGTGGCACACAGTCGGTCGGTGTCACACAGTCGGTCAGTGTCACACAGTCGGTGTCACTGTGGCACACAGTCGGTCGGTGTCACACAGTCGGTGTCACTGTGGCACACAGTCGGTCGGTGTCACTGTGGCACACAGTCGGTCGGTGTCACACAGACTCCCAGCTTGAGCTCTGTGCCCGAGGTGGCACACAGTCGGTCGGTGTCACACAGTCGGTGTCACTGTGGCACACAGTCGGTCGGTGTCACTGTGGCACACAGTCGGTCGGTGTCACACAGTCGGTCAGTGTCACACAGTCGGTGTCACTGTGGCACACAGTCGGTCGGTGTCACACAGTCGGTGTCACTGTGGCACACAGTCGGTCGGTGTCACTGTGGCACACAGTCGGTCGGTGTCACACAGACTCCCAGCTTGAGCTCTGTGCCCGAGGTGGCACACAGTCGGTCGGTGTCACACAGTCGGTGTCACTGTGGCACACAGTCGGTCGGTGTCACACCGTCATTAGTCAGTCGTCGGTGTCACTGTGGCACAGAGTCGGTTTCACACAGTCAGTGTCACTGTGACACACAGTCGGTGTCACACAGTCGGTGACACACAGTCGGTCGGTGTCACACAGTCGGTCGGTGTCACACAGTCGGTGTCACTGTGGCACACAGTCGGTCGGTGTCACTGGCACACAGTCGGTCGGTGTCACACAGTCGGTCAGTGTCACACAGTCGGTGTCACTGTGGCACACAGTCGGTCGGTGTCACACAGTCGGTGTCACTGTGGCACACAGTCGGTCGGTGTCACTGTGGCACACAGTCGGTCGGTGTCACACAGACTCCCAGCTTGAGCTCTGTGCCCGAGGTGGCACACAGTCGGTCGGTGTCACACAGTCGGTGTCACTGTGGCACACAGTCGGTCGGTGTCACTGTGGCACACAGTCGGTCGGTGTCACACAGTCGGTCAGTGTCACACAGTCGGTGTCACTGTGGCACACAGTCGGTCGGTGTCACACAGTCGGTGTCACTGTGGCACACAGTCGGTCGGTGTCACTGTGGCACACAGTCGGTCGGTGTCACACAGACTCCCAGCTTGAGCTCTGTGCCCGAGGTGGCACACAGTCGGTCGGTGTCACACAGTCGGTGTCACTGTGGCACACAGTCGGTCGGTGTCACACAGTCGGTGTCACTGTGGCACACAGTCGGTCGGTGTCACTGTGGCACACAGTCGGTGTCACTGTGGCACACAGTCGGTCGGTGTCACACAGACTCCCAGCTTGAGCTCTGTGCCCGGGGTGACACACAGTCGGTCGGTGTCACACAGTCGGTGTCACTGTGGCACACAGTCGGTCGGTGTCACACAGACTCCCAGCTTGAGCTCTGTGCCCGGGGTGACACACAGTGGTGCCTTCCAGCCCCTGACTGCTCCCCACAGATTCCTCTCACTCTCTCCTTTGCCCATTCGCTGTACTCCTCCTCCTCTCCCTGCTTTATCAATCCTCTCTGCCCACGGGGCCGCCCTTACCTCTGCTCTCCTCCACTCGGTATTCGGTATCCGTTGTCTCCCTGTCTCGCTCTCTCTCTCGCTCGCTCGCTTCTCTCCGGTCTTCGCCGGACTTCCCCTCCTCTCTCCTCCCCTACAACTTCTCTCTGTGTCACACTCCCCCCTCCGGTCTCCTTCCTGGGCTCGCGCACGCGCGCTGCCCTCGCGGGAACTCTCTTCCTTCTCACACCAGTTGAAACCCCACAGGGCAAAGAGCGGCCGAAACCTACTGACGTCACGCTGAGTGACGGATTCCAAACTGGAGGGCGTAGCAACAACATCTATCACCATCGCGTGCTCCGAGCCGGCTGTGCCCGCGCGCGCGCGCCCTGGGACCAGAACATGGACGCGTTTACTGTGCACGCTCTTTTTAAGGTGGAACGGGCAGTTAGGTGCCAGGTCCCTGTGAGTGAGTAGGGGCAGCGTGAGATGCAGCAGCTGGCGGTGCATTATTAGGCTAGGGCAATGATAACCCAACAGGTCAGGTTTTCAGGACATCCCTGCATCAGCACAGGTGGCTCAATCCAACAGTTTGCTTAATCAGTGGCTCCCTGTGCTGAAGCAGGGAGATCCTGAAAACCTGACCTGTTGTCCCCTCTCCCCATTGGGACTTTTCTTGACCAAAAAAATAGACAATTATTGTATCCCGTATTTTATGTGGAAACACAAGAGGTAGAAGGATACATTTTGTTGGTAAAAGGATACATTTTGTTGGACCAGCAATAGGTTTAAAGGGCTCATGTTGCAAAACCTCACAGGGTTCTTCTTCAGGTGTGAGGCATCAGGAAGTAAGAGATGATACAAATTGTATATTGCTGTAGAGGTAAAACGAATTAAGTGCATTTTTGGCAAAACTCACTAAATGCACTTCCTGACTTGGAATTTCTTTACTTCTATTGAAAAACTCATTAAATGCCAAAAGGTGAAAGTATGTAACAAAGGGTATATTACTAGAAAAGGCACATAAATAATTTTAAATGAGTATATTTAAAAAAAATTTTTTTTTAAATGAACCAATGTTACTGTCCCCTTGGGGAGGTATAAATCTATTGTTTTACTTTCCCCTTTTAATCGCACAGATATGTATAGGAATATGGAATTTATATCAGAGCGAATGTGGAAGAATTCTGTTTTGGGTGCTGATGAGAGGGACGTGTTTACAGTTGTCAGAGCTCGAACGCGGCTCATCCAGGATTATAATCTATATCACTTTATTTATATAGTGCCAACAACGTCTGCAGCACTTTACAACATCACAATATTAGGTAAATACTAGTGATGCACCGAGTACCCGCAAATTATCCGGTACCTGGCGCTTTTTCAGCTATCCAGAATTTACCCAGCAGCAGGGGGCTGGGACCGGCACCGGGTAATTTAAGAGCAGCTGAAAAAGACTTTGACACTTACCTGCAGCCGGCGACGGAGGGAGAAGAAGACCGCTGTGGAGGGAGAAGAAGACCGCTGCGGACGGTGAGGAAGACCGCGGCGACATCGTTGGCGCAGCAGCAGGCGTCCTGGTGGCGGTGACAGCAGCAGAAGTCCATCTTCAGCCGGCAGGAGCCGGGGAACCATGTGGCAGGAGCGTTCCTATTGGACAGCCAGCTCTTCCCAGGCTGTCCAATAGGAACTCTCCTGCTCCGGTCACATGGTTCCCCGGCTCCCGTGTTCCGCTGCTCCTGCCGGCTGAACATGGACTTCTGCTGCTGTCGCCACCACCTGGACGTCTGCTGCTGATGCTCCAACGATGATGTCGCGGTCCTCCTCACTGGTCATCCTCACCCTCCGTCCCCGGCTCCAGGTAAGCCAATGGTACCCGGCCTGCAAATTGGCCCATATACCCGGTACCCGGCAATCCACAGGACTCGGTACAACACTAGTAAATGCAATAAAAACAAAGGGAATAAGGGCAGGAATGTCATGTATGCCACACTTGTGAGTACTTGACTTGTGTATGTGAAAAGGGTAAATACTTCTTGCTATCCTGCTGACTAATTTACCTCTCTGCGGGGTGCTCAGAATGAGCAATATCTCCCCAAAAACCATCACAGTATATCTCCATATGCTCCCACCACCAAGAATAATTATAGGCCTTACTTTAAGAGTCCTTGGTCCCTGTTTACTAGGACACAATATGTAATTAACACAAACACCCAATGTAGCAAAATGTGTCCTAAAATCCCGTTACTGTCTACTAAAAGGTACTAGGTTTAAATTAGAGCCCAAAGACAGTACTTATTACATTTTAGATGTAATATATGAAAGTGATGCAGTGCTTGGTTACAGAAAAAGACAGAAAACATAGAATATGGAAATGCAGACATCGTCAGAAATTAACGGGATAAAAACAGAACATCTAAATCCGTCACAAGATAACAATATCAGATTCTTCCAAGAGGTTTGAAGTTGGAAATAAGAGAATCCATGTGTGTATTGTCAAAACACACCCTCTATGTTGAATTCTAATGGGGCATCCCAAAAAGCATGGGGTTTTACGCTCACACTTTGCAATGGGACCAGGATAACACCCTCCTGGGCGTGTCCTATTTCCCCCCTCATCCATCTCTGGTGACATGAGAAAATAGTTTATTTATTTTGTGTTTACTCGAAATAATTCAGAGTATAAAAGTAACCCAAAACTCTCTTCCCGTGACTCCTATAATAATGTGACCTGCATTTATGTTTACATGATTCTGCCCCGGAGGCGTACAAACATACCACCTGTGACAGGGAAAATTTTAATCTTCGAAGGTGAAATATGTATCTGACAGATGCATCATAAATTACCCCAGCATTTTTGGTATAATTCCATCCGTCTGACAGTACTTGGAAATGTATATTCTTTATGCATGTGAATTATATAAGATTGGATTTAGTCTATATGTAGTCAATCTGTAGGGACATGGGTAATGCCCTCCTGGCTACACCACTTTGGAATTCCCTTGAAGTTAAATTAACATCTCCTGCTGACTTATTGGCACATCTGGTTGTCAACTTCACTGTAAACATGTTAATTAATCGATTTATTGACCAGTAAAGTTGGCTCATTAATATTAGCCAGGTTGGACTCTGAAAACCTCTATGAGACAGAAAAAAAACAGGCAGTTTAAAAATGTCTTAACTCCAGGTGAAGTTAACCCATGGTGTGCTTGATTTGTAGCACAACTACACAGAAAAAAGGCATTATCGTTACAAGGCGTAACACACAGTTAATAATGCAGTAGCTGGTGTTCACTTAAATGGAAGTTAATTAGTTAAGTTAATATCTTACCCCACGATTAGATTGTAAGCTCTTAGGAGTCCCTGTCCCATTCTCTCAATGTTGCATTTATGTTGATGCACTTATCCTATCGGTATTATTTTATTCCCTGTATTCTAATTGTAATGTTGTAAAATGGTAAAGTGTTGCACACCTGTTTGGCTCTATACAAATATACATGCATACCATGCTGAATGTGGACTACAGTTATTTATTTATAAAAATGTTTTACCAGGAAGTAATACATTGAGAGTTACCTTTCAAGTATGTCCTGGGCATAGTGCCAATGTATATAGGTCAGGGGTGACCAACTCCAGTCCTCAAGAGCTACCAACAGGTCAGGTTTTCAGGATATCCCTGGTTCAACATACGTAGTTCCATCAGGCTGATTGAGGTGCCTGTGCTGAAGCAGGGATATCCTGAAAACCTGACCTGTTGGTAGTTCCTGAGGACTTACGTTGGCCACCCCTGATGTCGTTGCTTTCTGTCAGTGACTACCTTGCAGGGTGCTTATACTTGGACTTAGGGGGCTATATTTGTGCAGCGTTATATTTGCATATAATTGGATGTATGGAAGCTTGCATTCCTAATAGATGCGGTTTCCTAAAAAAAATAAATGCAAAAGATGATTTTTTTGCAGGTAACCAACATTTTGGTCTGAAGATACCTTCATCAGGGTTAAACCTTCATCAAGGTTAAAAGTCACTGAATAGGGACCAGAAAGAGAATTATGGTAATTACACAGTATAGTGAAATACAAAAATTGGACAGGTAACCTACACACTTGTCTCAATAACTCCCAAGTATTAGCTTGTCAAAAGGGGATTTATTAATTCCCAACAAAAATGATGCATGAGTCTGCTTGTATCGGGCTGTGTGACTCCTTCCCTTCAAAATTAGTTTCGGGACAAAGCGTCCCTTCTTCCCCATGCTTAGGTTTTGTTGCCTTTTGATGCAGCTACTACTCATGTGAGTTATTGTGCAGGGGTACGCAGGCTACTTAGGCCTCTTTCAGGGTGCCAGAGGCAGGAGTTGGAGGGCGGGCGGCAGTCTGCTGGGCGATGTGTGTTCATCCCCAGCAGACGTTTTCAGGAGTTGAGGGGGCGGGGAGGGGGCGGGGCTACAGAGCTGAGGTTAGGGATCCAAGTTGCAGTCTTGAAATCATTCTCAAGAATTATTTCATTGGCTGCCGAGATCCCAGTGACGCTGCTGCAGCTTCATAAAAAAACTTGGTTTGTTTATTGAAACTGTAGCCAGCGTCAACTCCGTACTTCGGAGATAGGGCAGCTGCTACCCTGACAACCACAATTCAATTTGAATACATTGTGTCCCACAGCAGCTCGCACATCAGCACGCCTCCCTCCGAAGCCAGCACCCTGAACGAGGCCTTACGCCATTTTTGTATATGCTAAATGTCTGGGTGGTATCCTGGAGGGATCAGGAAAACGTATGCACCTTTTGGTCTTTTCCTTTTTTGTTTGTTCTTTTTTTTCTGCGCACAGTTACAAATTAGAAACATATTGTGAAAAACAAAGGTAATCGTTCACAGTGCCATGTTGTATATGTGAGAGTCCTATCGCCTTCTTTAAATACTGCCCCCTTAGTCACCATATGCAATCTGTCATGGGAATACCATTTGACATGCATTTGAAATAGTGTTCGACGTATCTATTGTTGACATTTTTTAATATCGCCAGACATACCTAAAACCCGGGAAGTGTTACTGAATGCTACTATCCTGTCTTTTATAGTTTCTTGTTTTTATGTTTGGACTCTGATTTGGGGTTGATCTTCATAAGAAGATGTTTACTTTTTAAGAGTTTAAAAAGTTGTACATGTTATTTAGTTGACTGACCCTCTTCCAACTCAACCCAACTTTTAACACCCAAGATCTTATTTTATGATCACACCATGCTGGTTTGCTTTGTCATCTGTATGTTTTAATTGCACAGTATTCCACTTTTATACTACGCGTTATAAGCATCAGTAAAATATACTATTTGAAGTATTTCCGACTAAAGTGTTTTTGAGTGCGGGTTGCCATTTTTCTTTCTAACCCTTTTGGAGTTGGTGGGGACGCCTTGTTTCCCTGAAGCTTATCTATATTCGCCCTATTGGGTGTAACTAACGATTTAGGTGGTGCTGTTTGTCTTACTTGTTATACTATAGAAATGCTAGATCAGGGAGCGAAATCTTTTTTTCCCTACGACCCCCTGCCGGCTGTTCCACTCTCTCCACCCCCCCCCCCCCCTCCTCTTACCTTGGCAATGTGACGTCACCAGACGCATGTTAAGTGTAGTTTACAGAGGCCTTCGCCGCTTCCCCGGTATTTAATTAAAGTGCCTTTGGGAAGTGAGCGGGGCCTCTGTAAACCCTGCGCCCCCCGAAGACACTCGCCCCCCCCGTTTGCGCACCGCTGTTCTTATCATCCTGTAGAAATTCGTTCTGCCACGGTTAACCTGATTTTCTTCATAGTTCTGAAATATTTAAATTCTCTGCAGTGCATCTTCATCTGAACATATATTATTGTATTTATTTGTAAACAAGAGTCTTTGGGGACCCAAGCAAAAAAACTTGGTGCTCATTCTGGATGCAAGAGTGTTAAGAAAATGAACACCAGTCATACAGCGTATGAAGGTCAGCATAAAAATATAGATGACAAAACACAGACAGAGCTCAGCTTTTAGCACATCCAGTGAAACTCCTACCTAATTGTAGCTCACCCCCTCCCACATTTAAATGGTTAAGGGCTCACTCCATAGCATCTTCCACTCAGGGGAACTTGCTGGCTTGCAGTATGGTTGTGACAACTCTAATACAAAGTGTTTTTCCTCGTAATGTACAGGTTATTAAAAGCTTCAAGCAGACTTAGAACTTTGCAACTAATATTGACAGATTTACTATAAATCATTCTTCCTGTTACTACACAGGTTATTAAGAATTTATATTAGCGTTAGGGACCCCTGAATTGTGGTCTGCCGTGCAGTTGGCTCAGGGGCTTACAACAATTTTGGCCAAAAAAGTTAAACTAAAAGACCATTTTACTTGATATTTATACATATATATTTAGGCACTGTTCCGTGTATGCGTTTCACTGGATGTGCTAAAAGCTGAGCTCTGTCTGTGTTTTGTGTTCTGTCTCTGATTTTAAATATATATTGCCATGCTCAGTAGCACTCCTCTGTGACACTCATATGCTTATATATATGTTGTGGTTATTTTGGGGGTTCAATAGGAGCTTGTTAGGTGTCCAGTATGTAAAAATATAGATGTACTGTATGAGTATAGTGCAAATACTAAGCATGCCATCATTCAGATATCCGCTATTTAATGCAACGTGCCAAATCTTAATCTGAAACACTTTTGGAACTGGAGAAATTGTGGACAAAGTTCAGCAACTTCTTGGGAGGTTTAGATAGATGGGGAATTATGGTATTGTAATATAATGATCTGGAAATGAACATGACACAAATACTTTTTGCACATCGGGCATTATTTAATTTGGTAAATTATAGTATACATATTTATTCCTCATCTCTCACATATAGGCATCGCTATTATTTTAAGAATGTATTGATTAATTTACTATACAGATCTCTATCGATTAACACACAGTCCCAGCTAGCTCAAACTTCTACACCCACCACATCATGAATATATATTTATGTCAAAAAGAGTGCTACTGGGCGTGGCCAATGTATCTCTGCTTTCCAATGGCCTGCTGATATTTCGGGACATTGGTGCTCCACATAATTAACCATTCCATGCAATGCTGTGCAAAACAGTCACATTCCAATCTTTTCCCAAATCATAATCTAATAATCTATCTTAATCTGGCAAAGTGCAGAAAAACTGGACTCGGACTGTTACTACCATTTAATTCAGTCTGGGAAAGGAAATTAAGTGACTTCTTCCATGATAACAAATAGACAGTTCTGGTCATACACTAACAGCTCATGTTTCTCAATATTTCGTCATCTGAATCAGGGGCGCTCAACTCCTGCTAACAGGTCAGGTTTTCACAGGATATCCCTGCTTCAGCACAGATGGCTCAAGCATGGCTATCCTGAAAATCTGACCTGTTGTTGGATCTTGGGGACTGGAGTTGAGAACCCCTGATCTAAACCAACAATGCTCCTTCCAAACAAATGACAATAAGCTATCGTTATAAGCTATTGTTTTTATTTAATGTAATACATTTAGTCTTGGTGTCCCACAGAGCAATGTATTCGCCTCCAACACTGCTGAAAACATTGCTGTTATTAAACAATTGGATATGGTTAATTCATGTGAAGATACCAAGGCTTTTGTTTCACTCTGATACTCAGTACTGCAAGTCCTCTGCTCTCTGTAAAAACCACTGCAGGAAGGATGTAGCTTTGGTGACAGCACTGTGTTTTGCGTGCTGGAAGAAAGGCTACCTAAGGCCCGGGCCATAGAGGTGTGGGGAGAGCGGAGGCGCGCCAACGCTGAGGCTCGCCTGCTTCAGTCAGCGCGATTGCACGGACTTGCAGGCGAGCCAGCGTGCGCGAAGGGAGGTGGTTGGAGGCGGGGCAGTGACGTCGCTGGGCCAATCGCCCGCGACGCACTGACGTCAATGTCACGGCGCCGACGTAACGGCGCCGTGACGTTGACGCTGCCGTGCAGTGATTGGAGGTTTTCAGCCGACAGCGCGCTGAAAAACAGCTTGGCGCTCGGCTGAAACCTCCAACTCAGCACGCCTGCGGACGCTCGCGTGAGCCCCCTCTCAAGGCATCCTCATTGAGGATGCAGGGGCTCAGCGCGGAGCGTCCGCACGCCTCAGCACGGCTAGTCCATCTATGGACGCAGCCTTATGGTATGTTTTCTTGCTGCAGCAGAAGGGAAGTTAGCTCCTCTTTGTTGAAATGAGGAACTATGCTCCCTTCTATTTTTAATGAACAATTATTGAAACCTCACTCAGACAGCGAAACACTATTATTTGGGTAGACAGATCAACCCTTTAAGAGTATTTTACCCTAAATAGAACTTGAGATTTTTTGAGAGTTAGATATTACATACATCTTAACATTTCTGCCCATGAAAGTAGGTTCCTCCAACATTTTAAGATATGGGGCTGAGCAGGTATCACTATTAAGTCCGTCTAAATCTATCGTTGACCTCTTGAGAACCAGCTACAGAACACTCAGGCACCAGGGTGGTAGGCTGCAAATGTCCCATTTCCCTTAGCTACACTAGCAGCATATGCCCCACCCTGTCTTGCCACAGGGATACTGACATCACAGGAAATTATAGAGGAGAGGGTAAAGGTTCTGGAAGGGAGGTTCCTGGAGAACAAGAGGAGAGGAGCCTCGGGGAGGGGAGAGAGGGATTAGGTTTCCAAAGTAATAGGAGAGACCAAGACGCCCTGTTTGTTATGTTACAGATGGACACAGTGCCATTTTAGCAATGATCCCTATGTGATGGCAAATGGAAACATGCAGGTTTCAGAGGGCGAGACAGACAGGCCTCACGCAGAGGGCTCAATGGTGTCAGCGGATCAGCTCTACATGCAGATTCACAAATGTAATCTCTTCAACCTGCAATGAAGTGGAGGTTCCCAATAAGGAATGGGGCATAGTCTTTACCTGCACAGAACCAGCCAGAATCCCAGTAAGGGCCCAAAGTAGAGTGGGTATAACGGGCGTTACTCCGAAGGGGGGCCGGGTCCAATACAAGTAGCACAGCCAAGTATATATACCTCCCTCTGAGTGTTAAAAGTGGGCACCTAGGGACATGCCGTTTCATGAATAACAAAGAATGATATAATGCTGTGTGAAGTATCCCCGTGCCTGGGGACATGAATAAAGATTGGAGTTGTACTACAAAAGTTCCTGGCACCCATCATTGTCACCCTTGCTATGTCATCGTCCAGCCTCCTGAATCTAGCAGAAAAGGGGGAGAAGTTTGCTCCACCGTTGAATAACTTCATCCAATAATAAATCAATCTTAAAGGGCCCCAAATAGACCGACGGAGTGGGTATATATAAATGGCCTGTGAGTCGCTCATGGGATCAATAATCATAAAGAAGCATACTTGCATAAACGATCCAGGTAAGAGTACTCCGCTATAAAGGTCATAAAGAATGAGCTTCTTACCCACTCCTGTAGTCTCTGGTGGTCCACTGTGTCGTGCCAGCCATTGAGGTAGAGATCCAGAACAAGAGAAAACAAGAAGCAAACAGCGCACTGCCAGGGAGTCAGGTGGTGAAAAAAAGTAGATCCTATTTATTTCAGTGCATCACCGATAAAAACATCACCCCAGGAGGGGAACAAAAAGCCTCCTACGCGTTCCGGACGGGTAGGTCCTTTATCAAGGAGTAGGTGATACTCCTTGAAAGCGTTCAATGTCCAGGTAGCATAGTTACGTAACTGCATAATCCAAGGGTCCTGTCTAGCACCCCCACTGCTAGGCAGGACCCCTGGATTATGCAGTCACGTAACTATGCTACCCAACATTGCTGTGATTATCTTTCTGGACATTGAACGCTTTTGATACTCACGTGCGCAATACACAGGCTATTCACTTTGCACTCTTTTGAGAGCACGGATTTTTTCATGTTACATGCGTGTTATTATATTCTTTGTACAGAATGACCCTCAGAGCACAGCAACCAATTTCCCCCAGAGACTCTAATTGCTGTGGGTTTGGATTATACATCTGCTTTTTAGAGGCGGAATTTATGCTTGATGAGGAAGTATTGTATATACTGGTTTATCACTCCATGTCCTTGGGGACTTATTCAACCAGATGCATGTCTCATTTACTTGGAATTTGAAATAGCCTGTAAGAGTTTTTGCATATCTAAGTGATTCTTAAATGTTTGCCTACACTAGGCATTAGGGTTTACACTGATAGATTATCCCTATATCATGCAACAGTGTTTCTTTTGGGTAGTATTCGTGTCAGGGGTCCTAGCCTAATTTTTAACATTTTTGTACTGTTATCTACTTCTCTTTGTGTAGATTAATAAATTGTTATTTTCTATACGGTATACCGGAGTGCTTCTAAGCGGGTTTCTTTTTTCTTGTTACAAGATATAGATATAGATATAGATATATATATATATATATATATATATATATATATATAGATAGATATAAGTGAAGAATCATAGCAGTTGTACTGGTTCCAAGAAAAAAGTTAAATTGCTTGCAGGCAGTGATACCTTTTATTGGAATAACATGAAAATACCGATGCCGGAGAGTTAGGCCACTTCCGTTGCCATAGACCCACTTACGCATCACGTGACCGCTCTTCAGGGCGATCACATGATGCAAATTCTGTTCCAGATGTTGGGTCGGATGTGACAGGGTAGGAGTGGGCACGCCCCCTTCAGTGTGGTACGCCATCAGCGCCTACAGCCCCTAAAAACGGGCAAGGGGCACTGACATATTGTGTACATCAAAAGGGCCCCAAGGCTGGCGCGCACTTATTGATGTGCACTGGACGTTATTAGGGCACAATTTATTTTGTGGCGCCCGAGGCACAGGGAGATAAAGGGACTTGCTCCAGGTCACAAGGAGATGAGCCCTGGATTTGAGCCAGGCTCCCCTGCTTCAAACAAATGGAGTTGATTTTGTTTCTTTGGAAAAAATGTACAGTACAAGTTGTATTTCAATGGGGGAGTATTTGTCAATCAAGTGCTATCTTTTTCTGTTAGTCCCCACTGTCCTTATAAGAGAACCAATAAAGATATGAGAGGGTGATCCGGCCCTTTGTTGCTGGGTAAAGATAGAGACTCAGTATGCCAAGATAACTTCTTTGCTAGCCTGCCTCTGGAGCTTGGATAGAGGAGATGGGCAGGCCCACAACCTTAAACTACAGGCCTCAATACATACTTGGGAAATCTGGGTGAGATGTAAGATTAGATATGGCCTGTCTTCATCCAGCTCCCAATTGACACCCATTCTCAATAACCCAAAATTCCCCCCGGGATGTGGATCTAGGATCTACCCCCTGGCATCAGATCTATGTTGGAGAGGCTGTGGTCATAGAGGGGACATGGTCCACATCTGGTGGTCATGTCCAGAAATTGTAAAGTACTGGGCCAAGGTCCAAATTTTGATAAAAGAGGTCACCGACCTAGAATTACTTATTGAACTGCTAACCTTCCTACTGGCCAGGCCAATGTCCGACATTGTCCGACCAACTAGAAAATTAATCTCCTTTATTCTCACCGCGGCGAGATGTGGGATTGCGGCCTCCTGGAAGAGAACAACTACACCAGCTACGAGAACAATAAAAAGGAGAGTCGGTGAGGTGATGCTCATGGAGAGGCTAACTGCTACCTTGAGACAAAACCTATTTGCATTTTACAAGGTTTGGGAGCCGTGGATACTCCTTACTAGAGAAAGGCAACCCGCCCCAACTGGATAGAGACTCACCCCCTCCTCAGAGGAACATGGGATAGAAGGAGCTAACATTCTACCCATTATCTGGGTCAAGACTCTGACAGCCAGGTTGGTGACCCACTCCATCCCCCCCCCTCCCCTCTGCCTTCCCTCTCTGAAGGCACCCCCCTGTTTCGACAACTCAGGTTGTCACTCTGTTCCCCTAAAAAAAAATGTCTCTGGATTAGGCAATGTGGTTTGTTATGTGTTTCTTGTTGTATCAAATCCTAATAAAAACATTTAAAAAAAAAAAGATATGAGAGGGTGAGGCGGAGCTCTGATTGGGCAAGTACCTGTTGAACACACTGTGACCTCAGACAAAGAGGACCATCCAGCGGAAAGTAACCCCTCCTAAGTCACAATGTTTGAAAAAAATGATTTTAAATATTATAGTTTATTATTTCTTGGTTGGCTCTCTCTCTTTTTTTCCCCTCTCCCCCCCCTCTCTTCTCCCCCCCCCTCTCTTCTCCCCCCCCCTCTCTTCTCCCCCCCCCCTCTCTTCTCCCCCCCCCCTCTCTTCTCCCCCCCCCCTCTCTTCTCCCCCCCCCCTCTCTTCTCCCCCCCCCTCTCTTCTCCCCCCCCCTCTCTTCTCCCCCCCCCTCTCTTCTCCCCCCCCCCTCTTCTCCCCCCCCCTCTTCTCCCCCCCCTCTCTTCTCTCCCCCCCCCCCTCTCTTCTCTCCCCCCCCTCTTCTCTCCCCTCCCCTCTTCTCTCCCCCCCCCTCTTCTCTCCCCCCCCCTTCTCCCCCCCCTCTCTTCTCTCCCCCCCCTCTTCTCTCCCCCCCCCCTTTTCTCTCCCCCCCCCTCTTCTCTCCCCCCCCCCCCTCTCTCTCTCTCTTTTTTTTCCCCCTCTCTTTCAGGCCTGGGCGGCAAAAATGTCCACCCCCATATACAGATGCCGCACTCTCTCGCCTGATGGGAATAATGCAGGTGGGGGCCGCCCTCCTTCACCATCGTGACATCACACAGCGTCTCGTTGCCATGGCAATGTAATGTCGCCCCGTCAAATGACGTTGTGTTAACATGGTAAAGTGGCGCCATGCGCTGTCACGTTGGTGACATCCGCGTTGTCTTCTGATGCTGGGATTCGAATGGAGGAGAGCGGCAGCAACGAGGCGCGTGTCATATCACGTGCCATTTATTATTCTTTGTTCCTAGGTGGGACAGCCTCTTTACATAACAGACAGAGGTAGAACTTCTTCAGGATCTCTCATGAATAAAGATGCCGTATAAAGCAATGTCAAGCTTGACTTTACACCCTTAAAAAAATACAGATAGTTGAGTACAGCAACTAAAAACAGAATCAATATACCATAAAAACAAAGAACCCCTCCAAACACCAAGAGAGACACCTATACTCTGATAAAGACTGCTCCTGATTCTCATTTATTTAGGCTGCGTCCCCCGTGCCGCTGAACGCGCTCATGCTTGAGTGGTGATGTCACTACCTCTCCAAGCATGAGCGTCAGCTGTCCGGCAACTTTTTCGGTAAGCACGAGTGGGGGGGGGGGGGGGGAGGAGGGGGTGCATGGCCAATCAGTGACAGGCGCTGATTAGCTGAAGAGGTCATGTGACCCCTTAGCGCGCCTCAAACACAATTTTATCTGTTTCGGCAAGTGGCCACCGCCCACGGTGACCGTGGCTGGACAGATTAAAATTGTTTGTGCTAACCACGCTAAGCGGCAGCGTGGACGCAGCATTAGATAGCAGGGGGCAAGCTATGAGCAAACCAAATCTGTCTGGAAGTGTTTAGATACACGTATACTACTCATTATACGTTGCAGACAGTTCCTTTTCACAGGGGGGGTGGGGTTGTGGGGATTTCCTCCCGACATGAAATGCTGCTTAAAAGTCTCTCTCATTGTTAGAGCGGGAGTTTCAGGAAATGGTCAAGTCTTCACTGCCTGGAAGACACTCAGACAGAGGAGAGAGCCCAGCAGCCAAGCTGAAGCTAAAGGTGGTTCCCTGATCTGTCTCTATGCCAAGTTTGAGCAACTTCAGTCCTCAAGGGCCACCAACAGGTCAGGTTTTCAGGATATCCCTGCTTCAGCACAGGTGGCTCAGTCAAAGATTGAGCCACTGATTGAGCCACCTGTGCTGAAGCAGGGATATCCTGAAACCTGACCTGTTGGTGGCCCCTGAGGACTGGCGTAGCTCACCCCTGCAGTCTATGCTTTAATGTCAAACACACGTGCACTTTAGCATTCCCGGACACTAATACTCCATCCTGAGAATAGCTTATGGTCTGCAGCTTTCTGTAAAATATAATCCTTTACAAGCAAGAGCGGCGACCGCAGCGCACTGCAGTTAGCCGATCAAAATTGCACAGCGTCCTGGGACCTTAAGCCTTTTGCTGCCAGAGGGGCCAGCACTGTGCTGCAACGTTTGCCTGGCTCCTCCGGCAACCAAGAAGTTTAATACAGTTTTCCCAAGCAGAGGCAAGGGTGGGGGAACAAAACTCATAAAAATTAACACACATACAGGCCTTTCACACCCACTGTTTCTCACCAGCGTAAATGCAGCTTAATATAGCTTCAACTAAAAGTTCACTCATTTTGGCAAGACCAGAGCCTCTGTTAGGCCTGGGACATAGTGGTTTAATCCGTGCGGAGGCTCAGGGAAAGCGGTGCTTTCCCTGGCCTTACACGGGGGCGGGTCTGGGGGCGGGCCAGTGACGTCACGGAGCTGGTTCGCCCTCATTGGGCGAACCGCTCACGTGACCAGCCCTGCGCTCCGGCGAGCGCCAAATTTGAAACCTCCGTGAGACACACGCTTCCCCAAGCGTGCGGACGCTTGCGCGAGCCCCTGCTAAAGCCGCTCTCATTGCAGCTGCAGGGGCTCAGTGCCGAGCAGCAGCGCGCCTCAGCACGGGTCAGCGCATAAGCGCTGACCATGCCCGAGGCTTTAGGCTAAGTCCCCGCTGGCACTGAGCGGGCGGTGCTTGGCGAGGTGACGTGTGTGTGTGTATATATATGTGTGTATATATATATATATATATATATATATATATATATATATATATATATATATATCCCTGCTCACTCGATGCACCCGCGGGTATGCGCATGCACACGCTCACCGGCGCTCAGGTAAATACATTTTTTTAACTTTCCCGCTCGCTCAACTATTCGGCAATGCCGCCCCCCTCTCTCTCTTCTCTCCCCCTCGACCCCCCCCCCCCCCCCCGCGGGCACGCGAGCAGACGCAGGACACCCGGCTCGCATACTTTGAGCGCCAGCGTGCTCAGCCTTAAGAAGAAAACATAATAGCACTGCACAATAAAAATAATGTAAAAAATGATTATTACAGGATTAGAGAAAAAAAAACGAATGGAAACCTCTTCAGAAACAAAAAATGGAAATTGGATGAAAACCAAAACGTCATGCTGTAGAAAACACAGGAATGCCCCAAAATAATTGTTATCTGGGTGCGCGTCAGACTAGGATGTGCCGGCTTCCTAAGTAGTACAATAGAAAGCAAAACAGCCCTCAGCGCAGGTATATTCTAAAGTAACCGGAAAGTCACATTTATTCCAGCAGGTGGGCAGCCGGAAACAACGTAACACAAGCGAGGTAGAGCTTGATAAAGGGTCTTTGTGACCTGAAACGTCCTTTGTGTTACGTTGTTTCCGGCTGCCCATCTGACGGAATACATGTGACTTTCTTGTTACGTTTGCATATACCAGCGCTGTGGGCTGTTTTGCTTTTCTATTATTACAGGATTGAAGCGGGGGGTATTCGGGGCTGAACTGGATTCATTTCCCCCTGCTGCCAGAGATACTTACCTCTGTAGAGGGCGCCAGTATCTCTGTGGAGTTTAAATGTCCAGGTCACGCGGGCCAATAGGAAGTTGCGGGACATTTAAGCCGCCATTTTGTTAGGCACACAAGTTGCCTGGCTGCTGCTACCGTTACCCCCTACGGAGGTAAGTATCTCTGGAAGCAGGGGGTCCCCGGAGCTGAAATTATTGCAGTTCAACTCCGGAGACCCCCTGCTTCAATCCTGTAATAGAAACGATATATATTAAAAATGGCGCAGTGCTACATGCTGCGTTAATGTTTTCTGTTTGTTACTATAAAAAGAAGTCTTACTTGGAAGTGGACAGCTATGGATAGTGTTTCTTTATCTTGCTGTGTGTTCATTTTTATTGGGAGATGGTGTAGTGGCAAGACTTAGCAAATGGTGCTACATACTCTTCGATTGAGCCACCTGTGCTGAAGCAGGGATATCCTGAAAACCTGATCTGTTAGTGGCCCTTGAGGACTGGAGTTGGCCACCCCTGGTTTAGTGTATATGGGACAGAATGGTACAGTTATAACTTCACCAGAGGTATCAGCGAGCGTTTTATCTTTGTAGTCAACGAGTAAGGGCGCTAGGACCTTGCAGTGAGGGAGGACAGAGGGGGGGAGCCTGGTTTCGGAGAAAAGCTGTGCACGAGAACAGCGTAACTGCCAGAAAATCTATGTGGGCCGGGAAAAAGTGTTATTTACCGAAAGTGGAATCCTCAAGGCTACTTTACAATTTAATAGGCTGGAATTCCCATAATGTATTGATTCAAGTGGGATTAATAGATCACATTGCAAATGCAACAACTTGCCATGTTGTCAATAGGCTGCATTATTTCAAAGGCTAGGTCAAAATCCACGGAAAGCATATTTTTTATGCGCAATTAAAAAAAAAATCCTTTCTATGTGGCAATGTATTCTTACCTAAACTGGCAATTGTCTGGTGCTCCTGTTTATAAAGCTGTACAAATCCTGATTGTGTGCCTAACATAATGGCCGCCTTTCAGTTTCAATCCTTCCTTCAGTCAGTGTAACTCAGCAGCTACAATGTATCCTGATATTACCAAGGTAACACTATCGATTGTTACAATTGGCTCAAACTGCTGGGAATATTGGCAAAAAATTATCAAAAACAGAAAAGTGTTACAAAGATCTTGCACTGCTGGGGAACTGGGCTAAAACCGGCTATAGAAATCAAAGGATGCGTTAAAACTCATAAAAAAATGTCATTAAGAGTTGATTTTAAAAATAAATAAATAAAAACAAATCACTATTATCTAATACTACAGAACTGATTTATTTTAAAAGACGATTTCACGTTTTGCAGCTTTAAATTCACTATTTTGATGCACTGTATTTGTAATACATACTGTATATTGCTGCTTCTTGCTCAGTTTTTCAATGATCAAAAAGCCTCTGAGGCAGGAAACGGACTTATAGTGGAAAGAGTGATCATCGTCGGTCGGTCGCTGTCATGTGACTTAGTCCACAATTTCTCCTGATTACCTAGTGTGTGTTTGAGTTGAAACATTGTAATTCATATTTGTGAAAACAGTAGTGCCATCTACTTAGGGCAGGGGTGCGCAAACGTTATTAGTCAGCGCCCCCCCCCCCCCACTTACCTGGTCCCCGGCGTTTTCTGACGTCACCACGCCACGTCGCCAGAAGCCGCAGGAGATGAGGCGAGTTAGAGGCGTCGCGTGCGCTCCCCAGTATTTAATTTAAATGCTTTGGGGGAAGAGCGTGGGGCCTCTGTAAGCGCCGCGCCCCCTCCCTGAAAATCTCGCGCCCCCCAGTTTGCGCACCCCTGATTAGCCTACAGGCCTAACAGGAATATCACCGCTGCTGTATTCGGACACATGGTGACATTATGCATTAGAGAGGTTTTTGTTCATTTCAAATAGTGAGATATCCCTGTGAACTTTGATTCCAACACACGTAGACTGAGCAGGGGTGCACACAAGCCCGGATGTGTACACACACACACACACGTAACCTGCACAAATTCCAATGTATCTCTCATTAGTCTAGCTATGAAGATTAGGTTTAGAGCTAATCTGTGAGTTAATGGACTGTAATCTCAATTACGTTTAGCGTTGCTTGGTATATAGGGCCGCCAGTGCTTATTTAACCTATCGGAGAAGCGGTAACACTGACTCATAGCATGCCGTATTAGTACTCTTACCTAGAATGCCAAAAAGTACAGGAACACAGTATCGGAGTTTGAATTGCTTATAATAGTTGACATTGCCGCAGTAAAATAAATACATTTATAATTGTGCAAGTACATTTAATCATAGTAATGATCAGGAACAATTGCACTAAACGTAGTCTAATATGCATACAGCAGGGCCCCGCTTTTCGGCGATCCGCTTTTCGGCGATCCGCCGGCACAGAGAAGGGGGCCACCATGTTGGATCGCAAAACGCGCATGCGCAGACCATAGTACGGTCTTTGAAAAAGTCAGTGTGTCTGACGAAATGCGTCAGGAAGCACTGTTGACACTACGTCATCAACAAGGGTCGGAAGCAGTGGCAAGCTTCCAGCCCTGCTGCACACAGCCCCAGAATTGGCGCGGTTGATAGCCGGTCTGGTGTGGAGAGACTGACAACTCAGGACTCCTAAGATTGCAGGTTTCAACACCATCCATGAGGTCTGAGACCGTGGGACACGAGCGGGAGGCGTTTGCTACATCTGACGCTGCTGGAGGTCTTGCCGTGCTGTTCCCGTGGTGGTGATATTATTATCATACATGCCTAATTACTTTTTATGTTTGTGAGTGAGCTTGTTTCCCTCTCAAGATTTGTATTACATTTTTTTTGTACGTTTTTACGCTATGGGTTGTGCGCTTTCTTCTTCTGTTTAATAGATTTTTGTGGAACTGGTTCTTCGGCTGTAAGCTGCCCCACACCCATTCAAGCGACAACAACTGACTGGACATTCTGATGAATGGATTAGTATCATCTTTTTATTTTATATGAATCGCTGCTTTACCCGTTTTATTTTTTGATATAATTTGTTTTTATTTTTAAGATATCACTTGTCATTTTGGCGCTACTAATTCTTTATATATATATATATATATATATATATATATATATATATATAGCAACTGTAAATATTACTGTATGTTCATTTGCATGTCTGAGACAGGTCTGCAACCCTTAGGGTTTCAGACATGCAAATGAACATACAGTAATATGTACAGTTGCTTTATGCTTTACTGTGGAGGGTTTTTGTCACTTTTTTTACCCACCATAACTATATATATATATATATATATATATATGTTATGGTGGGTAAAAAAAGTGACAAAAACCCTCCACAGTAAAGCATAAAGCAACTGTACATATTACTGTATGTATGTATATTACTGTATGTATTACTGTATGTATATATATATCCCTCTAATAGATCGGGTGGACAAATATAGAAAAAAGTTATATATATATAACCCTCATAGCTCAAAGTCCAAGTTAGATTGCCAACAAGAAGTCCCATAGCAAAAGATGTTATGAAAATAGTTGAATGTCCAAATCCAAAATACACCAAAATACTGGTAATGAATTCATGATACTATGCACAGGTAACATCAAAAGATAATGGCGCTGGATAGAATTCAGGTATAAAATGAGCAGCAAAAAATGTAAGATACTCATCAGTTTAAGGGTGTCCTCCGATAGCAGGTATAGGAGACGACCCAATGTATAGTAGAGATAATGACTATGCAGTCCGATAGTGCAAGCCGAGATCACAATGCTCCGTTCCCAAATAAAGGCCCAAAACGACTGTAGATCAGCCGTAAAGGGTCAGCAGAGGAGTGGAGCAGTGGCAAACAACTGTTGAAAGCGGTGGTGGAGATGCGATCTCGAACAGGGACTCCGACGGCCTTTTCGCCGTACGGCTTCTTCCGGGAGTGTAATTTCTGTGTAGAGCAAGAACACACTATTTTAAGGCCCTGCCATATTCGTGTCATTGGTCATGTGTTGCATTCCGCCCAATCAGTGCAGAGTTAAATCGTACATTCATTCTTAATATATAAGAACTTATGAGCAGCAACTTCTGTAACTAAAAAGACACAAATAAATACAATAAAATTCAAAAAGTGAGAATAAGGATCAATGTAGGAAAGAGACACAGTTTGGAGATAAAGTAAGAAGTACAGAATACCAAAACACATTAAAAGAAGGTTAAAATGCATTAAGTACAAGAAAAGCAAAAAAAACCTAAAGAGACAGAAAATATCACAAAAACATGGCAAACCCAATGTAGTCATTACATCAGCTGGAATCATTGATCCCCGCAGTACTATCCATCTACATTCTTTTCTTAAAAGGAATTGCTCAGTGTCACCTCCAATCCCTAGTGTGATCTTATCAATAGCAAATGCTGTCAAAGAAGAAGGATCGGGTCTGCGTGTGTGTAGAAAAATCTGGCTATGCTTGTTATTTTTTTAAAAGATGCTGTCACGTATGGCACCCAACTAGCACGCGACCTGCATACGGGACAAGGGTTAATACTGACGCTCGCAAGCGCTCCCACTTTTCACCTCCGCAAAGGTCCGTCAAATGGACAATATGTCCTCCACAGAATCAAGGATTAATATAAAGCTCACAAACTGCCCCACTCTTCACCTTCGCAAATGAGTTATATCTCTCCTCAATCCGTCCCAATATACCACCGCCACGAACAGCACACAAGTGAGTGTCACGGTAGCTTGTGACAGGCTGTAATTTACACCAAAACTATATATAAATATATATATACCTGGGTTTGAACTGGGACAAGACTTAGATATGATAAAATGTAATTTATTCCTTGATAAAGGTGAACACAACAGATTATACAAATAACAGACACTATAATATAGACACTTACGTAAAATGGAAATGATGAAGCAGACACATCTGGACTGGCAGTTCATACAGCACTCTTCATAGTCATCAAGACACCAAAAGCATGAAAAGACCTCTGGCAGGAAGACAGTGCTTAGCGTTTCTCTCAGCAAACAAGATAGTATAGAACAGACTGAACACTTGAAGAACTTGCAAAACATGAACAACAAAGGAATATAGGGAACAGCAGTTTATACATCTTTTGTCCCTCTATTCTTAACCTTAAGCACAGGGGATTGGTTTTCAATTACCTCCAGCCACTCACTAACGTGGGAAAGCATTCTGACCCATGCCCCCCTGCTAGTTGGCACATGCGCAGTAGAACTCTGGGGTCTCATTTCTGAAGCCCCACATTTGCATCAGGAATGCCAGCCAGTCTATCATTTGGAGTTCTGGCAGGAAAACCTTTGTTGAAAGGTGTGAAGTGGGACACTTAAAGACTGCTCTTGCTTGAGCCTCCTCCGCCCTTAGGTAAACAGGGAGGGTGACAAGACCCTTTGAACAACACTTAAATCCTAGACATTAGGGCGCCTCTTGGGCCATTTTCTAAAAGGAATTTCCCCTAAGTCTTTGTCCCTACCTTGGGACACAGTATCAAACATAAAACATAAACGTATTAAAATACCCGGTTCCATTGGGTCTAGCAGAACCAAACTTTCCAGTTCTAATGGCCGGAACTTGGGCACCATATGATCCAAAAAGCGACTTGCTACGACCTATGGAGCCGGAGTTAAACAAATGCACATTAAATCATTTTTCATTTTAATACAAAAATCTCCGCTAAAAGAAATCTCAGCTTTTCACTAAAACCCCATTGAAAACAACGGGCTCCGCCGCCATGGGTTTCAATGGAGCAACTCCGCCATTGTAGTCAATGGAGTTTCCTACCATAGACTTTCAATGGGGAACCGCCGCCATTGAAGTCTATGAGAAAATCCACAAATCTTTACAGTCATCCATACTCCGTCTGGTTGGTCTGAGGGGGCTGAAAATGGGCATGCATTAAAGCCGGAACCTTGGCTACATGTCACCCAAATCCCATCCCTCTGGGCATTCCAGAACCGGACATATGGACTTACACATTTCAACATTTTACACAGTCATTTTTTCACCATGCGGCTTTTCCCCCATTAGAATCAATGGGAAAAAGTCCCGAACTTTCAAGGGGGTCCATACTCCGTCGGGTTCGTCCAAGAGGGTCAAGGATGGTTCTGCAGTGATGCCGGAGCAGTGACTACAGATACCCCAAACCTTGATCCTCTCGTCCCTCCGGAATCGGAGATATGGATTCCTAAATTACAGCATTTCACACTTAGTCATTTTTCGGAGCTGTTTCTGCCGCCGCCATTGAAGCCAAATGGCGCGACCCGCTCTTCTCAGTTCGACCCTTATCGGGGGTCCAAGATTCAGGGACCTGGTTGTGGTCGAGTGGGGGGAAGCCTAGGAACTAGGGGCAAAAATAATTTTATTTCTAGGGCCCCCAGAACTGTTTATTCCCACGCCAATTAACGTTGAACTTGACTCAAGTGATTTTAACTCTTTTAAAGGACATTGTATCCGCTTTGCGGTTTGCGGTCTGGACGGCAGCCAACTTGTTCTTCGAAAGTTACCTCGAGGAACCTCCATTGAAGTCGATGAGCCCATTGACTTTCAATGGGAAACCGCCGCTCTCCCTCTCGGACGCCACCTGCTGGTCTTTACAGGAAACAGGACTAAAACAACAAGATTCTCCATTAGAAGGCATGGAGCCCTAATGGCGGCCAATGGGGACCTGCAAAATGGTGCCTGAAAAGGCGGGAAAACTTCACAAAGAGCTATAATCATTAAAGGACTATTAACCCTTGTGCTCCCGGGTGGATTCTAGTGTGTGTGTGATGCAGACACTGATTAACAATAAACCAGGGGGGAACAGGGAATATACATTTTTAGGTTATGACAAGGGTTAAATCACGTCTGGGCCCCAGCCCAGTTAACCCCTTGTCTCCCTGGTGAGGTTAGAGAGTGGCCAATTGGGGTGTAACCCCTTTAATCCCGGGCCAAATCCTCTCCATCGTCACAGTGAGCACGTGACTTAGATATGCAACCAGGGTTAATACACACGGCTACTCTAGCCAACCCCCCTTTCTCCTCTGCAAGGAACCAGTAAGTTAATATTAACCCCTACTCAATTGCAAATCAGATCTATTCCCTGCCACCACCTGAGGGTATGCAAATATGATAAAATATATCCGACTAATATTTGCCAGGGCCCTGTTTATTATAGAAAAAATTATGCACTTTAACACACCAAAATCAGTTGTAGCAAAAATGTGTCCGAATCGTAATTACTCTCCCAGAGCATGCGATCAGTTCATTCAGAGCCCAAAGCATTACTTATTACGTGTGTGTATGTATACTGTGTGTATATATATCTATCTTAGATTCCAGAAAAGGTACAGGAGGGCCCCGGGTATACGGCGGGTTCCGTTCCAGAGGCCTGCCGTATAGTGAAAATCGCCGGAAAGCGGATAAAGCGATTTTCAGTGCTGCGCATGTGCAAACCGACATTTTCGCCATTCTGCGCATGTGTGATCTATACGCTGTGCGCACAACCTGCGGTCTGCACATGCGCGCCGGGCGCACCCGCCCGTTCTGCAAATGCGCGATTTCAGATTCAACATTGACGGCCCCCTTCTCGGTGCCGCCGTATCAGCGGATCGCCGGAAAGCGGAGCGCCAAGAAGCAGGGCCCTGCTGTATTTAAAAAAACATGGCTACAATACAAGGCAGAACAGCTTCTTAAAATAAAAGGGAATACATAAAAGGAAACCTATACTAAATGCCATAGATTTTCCCCCAGAGAGGTCACTGGTTAGAAACGATGAAATATCCTGTATCTGGTCTCAAATACACCTCTGTGGACATCTAAAACTTCATAATTTTTACTCCGTCTTAAATACATTCTTTTCCATTGAACACAACCTAAACCCAGCCCGTCGTAAATTATCTGTGAGATTGACAGTTTTACGACAGCGCAAAACACCTCCCACCAAATTACGTTTTCCTTAAGTCTGTAATGTCTAATATATACTCATAACTTTATCTCTGTAATACTTACACAAGTGTGAGACACATGAATTCATTCAGGCACTCACTGCGGACGCAATGAGACTAAATGTGAACAGCATAATCCTAAAGTTAAGATAAATATTAATATCTGTCTCTTAGTACCCGCTAGACCTGACGTGTCTGTAATCATTGTGTGCGACTCGGTTCCACGGATACACGCATGTCATTTTTAGCATGTTCAGCAGAGGACGTCACATGATATGCTCATATTTAATAAGGTCACGCTTGGTTTTGATACCTTCTGTAGCCACGCCCCTGGCCATCTATACACCCCCCTGCCGAGAGATGCTTTGAAGCTCGGTCTCCTGTGTACAGAAAGTTGTCACAGGGGCTATATTTTACACCCAAGTCTCCAGACATTGCCCTTATCTCAACTCTACCAGCCATATACACTAGGCCTGCAAAAAGGTGTTAACATACAACACCCTTTGTACTTTTCACACCCAACTTCAATCACGCTCTTTTGAAGCCCCCACAGATTCCTGACAAGACAGACCACAAATTTTGTATTTTAAACTCAAACTGAAGCTCATTAACCCCTTAAGCACCAGAGGGATAAAAATACCTAATATCTCATGACATTATCATGACAGATGCCAAATCGCATTGTGCAATCTTAATGTTTCTAGAATGCTCTAGAACTCGCATCCGGAACGCTCTTGTGGTCATCAAGCCCCAGGGGCAACTTGAATACTAAATAATATTCTTAGATTTACAATTTAGAAAATGGAAGATTTTATATCCTCTCGTACCTGCAGAGTTCGTAAAAAAACATATCTGTTTCATGTATTTGCAGGCCGAGCAATGACCACACTTAAAGAATCCCTTAATCTCTGATTGATTGAGAAAAGTAGTAGCGGAGGAAGGGATATAATGACTCCCAACTAATTTGACTCTCAAATTAGGTGCTCTCCTACTTGTTAATGTAACTGTTTCACCCAACACTGATCTAAGGTCTTTATCAGCGAGTAAGATACCCCAATGTTGTTGTAGGATCTCTCTCAAGCTGTTCCATTTACAGTTGTATGTACCGATAAAGCGTATTATTTTATCAGACACTTTTTGGGGTTTCTGTCGGAGAAGAGACGCTCTTTCTAGCCTTTCGCTATTCTTACGGTCCCGTTGACTAAGCTTATTACTGTACCCCCTTGCCTTGAATCTTGGAAGATCCCTGGGATTCTGGGATCTGGGTTTTATCGGATCGCTGGTCGCCCTTGTTGGGTGCTCCAGTAGTCAGACACATTCCAGGGGCAAAAGAACCAGATTCGCCCTGAGTCAATTCTGGTTGTTCCCTCTTCCTCCCCCCTCTCCTCCAACATCCCTGGTGTCTGGTCACTCCTTTACTTACAATAATATGGTGCCCACCCCCGGGTGCTCGTGGACAATAGTCTGTCACAAACATTTGAAACAAACCCTGAGTGGGTTAGATACGCACTTTTCTTTTGGGAATACATGGCCCGATAACTTAAAATGTCTGTGAATATAATCTCTCACAACGTGAAAGGCCTGAATAGCCCGGGTAAACGCCGTGTGGCGATAGCAGACTACAGAAGAAAACATGCTGATGTGGGGATGCTCCGAGAGACACATTTTAGCACAAAAAGCTCACCCAGGTACATAAAACATTTTAGGCAGTTCTACTTATTCTCCGCCACCGAGGAAAAAGGGGGAGTCGCAATGTTCCTCCACAACAACTTCCCTTTTATAGCGGAGGTGATCAAAAGAGATAGAGACGGACGGTTCCGGATAGTGGTGGGATCAGTGCATGCTCAGCCTAGAACATTAGCCACAATCTATTCCCCTCTATAACCCTCTTTTTTTCACGAGAATCTTTCAGACACTGAACAAAGTAGCAAACGGTAATACAATACTAGCAGGGGGACTTTAATATAGCTCGTAATCCAAGGTTAGACAGATTAGGCCCTCACAAAACCAACAGCAGAGGCACCTTGCACACGTAAGTCACAGGCCTGAGGGAAAATCAACTTGTAGATATCTGGAGAGAGCTTCAACCGTTCAAAAGAGATTACACCTTCTTCCCGCATCCCCACGCAACCTATCTAGTAGAAATCGATTACTTCTGGTTGCGAAGATCTCCCGGGCTGGGATCCATGATATTTCATGGTCTGATAACGCCCCGGTAAAGCGAAGGCGCACACATTCACCTAGACAGACCTGGAGCAAATTGGAAACTCGATGAGTCTATTTTGAAAACCACAGAAATCTATCATTCAATAAGTAAAGGAGATAGACCAATTTTTTAAAGGAAATATGGAAATATTTTGGTGTTTGTGCTCCCCTGGCTTAAAAGGAAAAAATAACTTTATTTTTTTTAATCAAAAGGTAGCTGAATACAGAAAATATCCCATATCTTTATTTCTATAACACTTAGAATACCATCTTCACGTGTATTGTAATCATACAATCTTAATGTGGTTAACACGAAGTTTGATGGACAAATCGAGATCTGATCCTCACAAATGTGGATGTTTTTGCCCCATTTAATTCGTCTAATTGTAAATGTTACAATGATATATTTCCAATTCTTGTGAATCGTTGTCAGACCCATGATATTTCATATTTAGTAAAATTCCCACAAACATTGACCATCTTCCTCTTCACACCCTCTGGCATTCTCCAGAACCTTTCAGGAATCCCTTTCAAGTTATAATAAAAAGTTATCTTGTTTATGTTCACTGTCAGAACTGAGTTGTCACTCCCAAATTTCCTAAACCAGATGTTGGCCTCAGATAACCTCACTCCTAGATAAACACACAAACCCCAGGCAGCGTCAGTTGTCTCACCTGCCATAAAAAGAAGTCCTTGTATTTTTAAGATACAACTTTTAACTGGTGTAAGAAAAGAGAGACAAACCGCACACAACTCAGTGTAATAAATTCAATTACAGGCATAACCCGGTTTAAGGACACTCATTTTAAGTACACTCGCGAGTAAGGACATATCGCCCAATAGGCAAACAGCAGCTAACGCATGCGCCTGTCAGCACGTCCTGAACAGCAATACCGGCTCCCTACTTGTACCGAAGCTGTGCGCAAGCGGGGAGACTATAGAGCCCGTTACAAATGCGTTATTTACATCAGTTATGCACGTACATGACGATTGCAGCACAGTACATGCATCGATAAGTGGGAAAAAGGCAGTGCTTCACTTTAAGTACATTTTCACTTTACATACATGCTCCGGTCCCATTGCGTACGTTAATGCGGGGTATGCCTGTATATTGAAAAAAAGTGAAGGTGGTAATAAATGCACCTTTTCAACTTTGGAAAATCAAGCAGTACATGAATTTTGTCACATGCTACCAACTGCAGTCAGCGTCATCATAAGTCCTCCCCCGAACAACAATCCAGCACAGCACCTCACGGTAGTCTATGGAACCTGCAGACACGTAATGTCTCACCGCCGCTCCTCCGTTTGATACTGTAACCAGGTCCCGGTATGTAAGAAGTTCCCTCCAACTTCACCCCAGACCGCAGATAAAAGGGGTACCTCCTTGATAAAGCACTATTGTGTGAAACGCGTAGGGGGGTCCACACCTCTTTTTTTTGTCATTTTGCTTGGGCAATAAATTCTTTATTTTATCCCCCGTGTCCCTTTTTTGGGCAGTGCGCTGCCGCGTGCATTTTTGCACATCCTGAAAACATGACCTGTTGGTGGCCCTTGAGGACTGGAGTTGCCTACCCCTGCTCTATACACGATGTTTCAAACGCTTATCTCCCGTAGAAAGCATTGCGTTGTAAAAATAAAAACACGTTTGGGAAGGGCTTTAAAGTGATAGCCACAGTTTACATCCCTTTAAACTATCACCTCGCTATCACACCTCTATTGTTATGCAAACCAACTTGCATCCCTTTCAAAAACATACATTGCAATGTGCTATTATTACACGCAGAAGAATACAATCAATGCCAGTGACTCTTTCCCTTTGTTTACGTGGTTTAATGTTGTAATTACTGAGAAGGCTCTTTGGAATTGCATTTGTAATTGAACGTACTTTTTAGCAGTGACTCGTGACTGAAAGCAGACTATATGACTAAAAAGGAATTTCCCTGCTATAGATACAACTTTAAGGCAAATGTGTCGTAGCTGAAAATGATTCTTATGTGATGAATGAAGATGCCGTCTGCTGGAAGGAGGGTGTATATACAGTGCATGTATGTCTTTATTTATATAGCGCCATTAAAGCTGCAGTTCAGTCAATATCCTGCATGTGTGTTTTTTTTAATAAATCAGTTCTGTAGTAAGAAAAAATACTTTTAGCTTTTTCTGTTTTAAAAAAAACAACTTTGAAAGACCAATTTTCTTGTATTCTATTTTAACAAGCATTTGCTAAGGCACTGCCCCTTCATGTCCTGTCACAAGCCCTGGCACACCCCTCTGTCAGCCCTGCCCTCCCTCTAGCACATGTCAATGCAGGAGTGCTCATGAATATTCATGAGCTTCCACTGAGTGACAGAGGCAGAATATAAACATATGCCAGCTCTAATTATGTCACCAAATTTTGCCTATCAATACATGGAGAACGAATTGACCGGCAGCTATACAGTTCTTTAGGTAATTAGAGATTGCACACATGAAACTATTGAAGTAAAAAAAAAAAAAAAAAGACTGAACTGCAGCTTTAATGTACATAGCACTTCACAGCAGTAATACACGTGACAATCATATAAATAACAACTAATACAAATAACAGATCATGGGAATAAGCGCTTCAGACTTCAGTGGAGTGAGCAGTGCGGAAGCCAGATTGTAGAGGGTCTAGGAGAGAATAGGTGTTGAGAAAGTTGAGCAAGCGAGATGTGTGTGTGTATATATATATATATACACATACACACACATACGCACATACACACACACATACACACATACACACAGCAGGTCCTCGCTTATCCATCGAAATGCATCCTGCAATCCGCCGTCGGATTATGGACCGTCGGATTGCAGATCCATGTTAATCCGCGCTGGTGAGTGTTGGATAAGCAGTTCCGACGACGATAATGCGTCCAGCGGACTGCATTATGCGGCGTCGGATAAGGCATGCGATAGAAAGCCGACCGTCGAATATCGAGGACCACCTGTGTATATAGTGGGGAGAGCCAGGGCAGTTGGGGGGGGCGTCCGACGCTGACAGTTGGAAATGACCACTTGCCGGGCCAAAGCTGTCCCGGCACCGCTCCGTGTCCGGTTGCTGGGCCGCAGATTTCCTCCCCCGTTGCAGCAGGTACCTCTCTTCACTGTTGCGGCAAACCGTGCAAGCCCCGCCCCCACGCCAGAAGTTCGGCAGTTTGTAGGCACTGCATAGAAGGTGCGTGCGCGATGTGCAGCAGAGGTGATGTGAGGTACAACTGAGGGTGGGAGGGTGAGGTACAAGTGGGAGGGGGGGAGTGAGGTATAAGTGGGGTGGGGGGATGTGAAGTACAAGTGGGGGATGAGGTACAAGGAGGGGATGTGATGTAAGGTACAAGGGGGGAGGTGATGTGAGGTACAAGGGTTTTTATGTGTTGCATTGTGTGTGTGTTGCATTTTGTGTGTGTGGGAGTGGGGTAATTATTGTGGGGAAGATTGAGGGACCGGGATTGAATAAAAGGGGAGGTAATTAAGTGATAGCGGAGAGAGGGGGTGGAAGGAGGTGGAGGGATGGGGGAGAGTGAGAGAAATACACGTGGAGAGGGGAAAATAGAGGAGGTGGCCCACGAGGGTGTGAATGGCGGGGGCTCGCAAGGATGCCGACACATGGGGGGGCCCCGGTCTAAACTCTAGTCCTGGGCCCCATGAAATCTGTCGGCGGGTGTGTATGTGTGTATATATATATATATATATATATATATATATATATATATATATATATATATATATATATATACACACATACATATATATACATATATACATACATACATACTGTATGCTCATTTGCATATCTTAGACAGGTCTGCAACCCCGCCTTTCACCATTATCACCCAGCGCTTCCACTGCAGCAAGGGATTCTAGGAAACGACATGCAAATGAGCACACAGTGCCACCTTTTGGGTCGCTATAAATACGCCAGCTGATGTTGTATATTGTGTGTGGGCTTTACATGCATTATGTTTAGAAGGACCGTGTAATATATCTGATAGGGGGATTTTGTCCCATCTCTATGATGTATTAGTTATGGTTTACAAAAATGTATTTTTGTGATAAAGCAACATTTGGGTGATATTTTTGTATAATAAATACTATTTTTATACTGTTTTTTTTGGAAATGGCCTTGAGTGCTTATTGCGGTCTCCTTTGTATGGTATATTGTAGTAAGCTAAACCTACAGCACCCACAAAAACATTTGGGACAACAGGATACACTTTTGCAGTGCTAAGGGCCCACGGAGAACGTCACTGGTCCCCGGGTCACCAGTCAGAACATGTTGTAAGACAAAGACCTCACAAACCATTTGTTCAGATTAATGCAGCAGCGCCCCCTGTCTGATTAAAGGGGCAGTTCAATTAAGCAGGTTAAAAAAAAAAAAAAAAACTTATCTAAGTTATTGGCTCCATAGAAAAATTAAATCACCTTTATTTCTGTCTGGTAAAAAATGTATATGAATTGCTTGGTAAGGTACATTATTTATTTATTTATCAAATGTTTTACCAGGAAGTAATACATTGAGTTACCTCTCGTTTTCAAGTATGTCCTGGGCACAGAGTTAGGACAAATAATACATGGATAATACATTGGATTCTAGCAAATCAGTGATTGATGTTTATTGATTTGACTCCTGAACTCATGATGTCATCATACTTTGCAAGCAAAGGGACAGAGCTAAGGCCCCGCTCCCAGAGTCAGCGCGCCCGCACTGCAGACAGCGGTGCGCTGACATACACAGACCGCGATATGCGGTCTGTAGGGAGCGGGAGCCGGAGGTGGGCGGGAGTGGGAGGTGTGAGCGGGAGGGGGAGCGTGGCTTGAGCGGAGGGACCGGCTACTCTCCCCCCCCTCCCTCCACGGACTCAGGCTGGAGCTGCTGATGGTAAGCAACACACACACTCATACACACACACACACACACACACACACAGGCACTCATATATACACACACACACACACACACACACACACAGGCACACACATACACACACACAGACAGAGGCAGGCACTCACGCACTCATACACACACACACAGACAGAGGCAGGCACGCATGCACTCAGGCACACACATACACTCCTCCCCGCTCCCCGAAGCCTCTCCTCCTCCCGAAGCCTCCACTCCCCATTGGCTCACAGCCACACCACGTGTCGCGTCAACGCTAGGGATCACCATTTTCTTGTGTACCATAGCGGCTGACGCGCCACAGCGTGTAGTGCGCTGTGCCGCCAGGGGGGACCGGGACCGGCTCGGGAGGATTCCCCTGCTGGTGGGGAACTCGCGTGTGGCCGACCGCGCCAACGAGCGCAGCGGGACTGAGGCCTTAGGCTGAGGACCCGCTGCACACGCCCACATGGCCGTCTTGCTTGCCGGCGACGCGTGCAAGTCACTGCACCACGATCTGCAGAACTTTTTTTGGCGCAGGGGGCGTGGCCAAAGCGGGTCTGGTAGGAGCGGCCTAAGGCTTTTGGAAGGTCCGGTCCAGGAGGTTGTGGGTCCGGGGGGAGATGCAGATAGGTCGGGTGCATAACAACACACACACACACATACGCACACACTTCCCTCCCCGCCCCCTCCCACCTTTTCGAGGTGGGGGAAGCTCAGCCCCCGGTGCTGATAGGCTCACCAGCGCACCACGTGATGCATCACCGCTCGGGATCACAATCCTCTTGCACCCCCTGGCGGCTGACGCATGTCAGTGCGTAGTGAGCCTTGCAGTGAGGAGGGACTGGGGCCGGCTTCATGGGCAGGTCCTCAGCCTTAGCTACCTCTTGATCAGACTATTTGACAAAGATTGTCCAAAGTATTTGTTTGCCATGGAAATGTTTAAAGACACACATGCGCACACACACACACACACACACACACCTCAAATGTAGATGTAACTATTCACATAGAGCATATGAAATTAGTTGCAAGAACGGTCTCTCTATATACTGTTTTTTTTAATGAAAAAAGTTCCAAAAAGGTAAAAATGGAGAATCTTGCTGCATCTTGCAAGATGTACAACATCCAAAACAAAATGTAAAAAAAAAAATATCAAGTGCATGCTTCATTGTGTTAAAAAAATAAAGTATAAAAAGTTTATTCCAGTGCTCCGAACACAAGAAATGCACACACAAGGATAAAAAGAAACCCAGCATTACAAGACTCTTACAGTCACCAGCTAGAGTGCGGGATACCCAGTCACCAGCTCGAGTGCGGGATACCCAGTCACCAGCTAGAGTGCGGGATACCCAGTCACCAGCTAGAGTGCGGGATACCCAGTCACCAGCTAGAGTGCGGGATACCCAGTCACCAGCTAGAGTGCGGGATCCCCAGTCACCAGCTAGAGTGCGGGATACCCAGTCACCAGCTAGAGTGCGGGATACCCAGTCACCAGCTAGAGTGCGGGATCCCCAGTCACCAGCTAGAGTGCGGGATCCCCAGTCACCAGCTAGAGTGCGGGATCCCCAGTCACCAGCTAGAGTGCGGGATCCCCAGTCACCAGCTAGAGTGCGGGATCCCCAGTCACCAGCTAGAATGCGGGATCCCCAGTCACCAGCTAGAGTGCGGGATCCCCAGTCACCAGCTAGAGTGCGGGATCCCCAGTCACCAGCTAGAGTGCGGGATCCCCAGTCACCAGCTAGAGTGCGGGATCCCCAGTCACCAGCTAGAGTGCGGGATACCCAGTCACCAGCTAGAGTGCGGGATACCCAGTCACCAGCTAGAGTGCGGGATACCCAGTCACCAGCTAGAGTGCGGGATACCCAGTCACCAGCTTGAGTGCGGGATACCCAGTCACCAGCTAGAGTGCGGGATACCCAGTCACCAGCTAGAGTGCGGGATACCCAGTCACCAGCTAGAGTGCGGGATACCCAGTCACCAGCTAGAGTGCGGGATACCCAGTCACCAGCTAGAGTGCGGGATACCCAGTCACCAGCTAGAGTGCGGGATCCCCAGTCACCAGCTAGAGTGCGGGATCCCCAGTCACCAGCTAGAGTGCGGGATCCCCAGTCACCAGCTAGAGTGCGGGATCCCCAGTCACCAGCTAGAGTGCGGGATCCCCAGTCACCAGCTAGAGTGCGGGATCCCCAGTCACCAGCTAGAGTGCGGGATCCCCAGTCACCAGCTAGAGTGCGGGATCCCCAGTCACCAGCTAGAGTGCGGGATACCCAGTCACCAGCTAGAGTGCGGGATACCCAGTCACCAGCTAGAGTGCGGGATACCCAGTCACCAGCTACAGTGCGGGATACCCAGTCACCAGCTAGAGTGCGGGATACCCAGTCACCAGCTAGAGTGCGGGATACCCAGTCACCAGCTAGAGTGCGGGATCCCCAGTCACCAGCTAGAGTGCGGGATACCCAGTCACCAGCTAGAGTGCGGGATACCCAGACACCAGCTAGAGTGCGGGATACCCAGTCACCAGCTAGAGTGCGGGATACCCAGTCACCAGCTACAGTGCGGGATACCCAGTCACCAGCTAGAGTGCGGAATACCCAGTCACCAGCTAGAGTGCGGGATACCCAGTCACCAGCTAGAGTGCGGGATACCCAGTCACCAGCTAGAGTGCGGGATACCCAGTCACCAGCTAGAGTGCGGGATACCCAGACACCAGCTAGAGTGCGGGATACCCAGTCACCAGCTAGAGAGCGGGATACCCAGTCACCAGCTAGAGTGCGGGATACCCAGACACCAGCTAGAGTGCGGGATACCCAGTCACCAGCTAGAGTGCGGGATACCCAGTCACCAGCTAGAGTGCGGGATACCCAGTCACCAGCTAGAGTGCGGGATACCCAGTCACCAGCTAGAGTGCGGGATCCCCAGTCACCAGCTAGAGTGCGGGATCCCCAGTCACCAGCTAGAGTGCGGGATACCCAGTCACCAGCTAGAGTGCGGGATACCCAGTCACCAGCTAGAGTGCGGGATACCCAGTCACCAGCTAGAGTGCGGGATACCCAGTCACCAGCTAGAGTGCGGGATACCCAGACAGACAGCAGTGGAGCTCTTTTGATACGATGGACTCTCCTCCAAAAATGGGATGTATAGGAAGTCCTCAGCGTCTTCCAATTTATCTATGATAATGGTTGTTATTCTACACATCAAAGGTCAATGCCTTCCTAAATATAATATAACCTGGTGTAGCTGTGCCCCAGTTCCGATTTTCATTGTACCATGACCCAATAATAGCCAGAATATCCAAGTCATCCCTTGTCATTATTGCAATTAGTTCTGGGATTTTATTTCCCAAACTACAAGCATTTGTACACATGGCCCTAAGGATTTTGTTACTGCTAAACTAAATAAAGGATTAACTGAACTTGGGGCAGTTGACTCTGGTTAAAGTTGCTAACCATTTGGAACACCCTCGACCTGTTGGAGGTTCTCGGAAGAATGTTTCCATAGAAATGCAAGACTGTTCTGAACCAGGGCTAAATCAGTCTCATGATGGATTAATTATATTGCTTTTTAACAACTCTATCTTTTGTTGCGTAATGGAGTATTCCAGCACCTGCTTACCAGTTTTAAAGTGGCAGCAGTGTCCTCTGATTGAAGTAGTAGAATTTAAGATTAAATAGAAATACGGATGTCCAGTGAGACTTGGGAGCACATTTTTTAGTATATTAAACAATTCCATAGTTACAGATATACGTCCAGCGAGTTTATGTTAAATTTAAAATACCAAATGTCTTTAGGAAAAACATCAAGTGCAGGACAGGAGAAATGATACTATTCCCCGGTCTGTGAAAGAGGCAGTCTAAACTGCTCTTGTAAAGGCAATAATCCAGACCTCCTTCTCGGGCTCAGAATTTAGGTATTAAGAACAGCAAGTGTTAAATTACAATTACAGGCGGTGCTCGGTTATCCAACGGAATCCGTTCTGGAAGTAGCGTTGGATAGTGAAACCGTTGTAAAGTGAGTCCCATGTTAATCAGTGGTCGTGAGCGTTGGATAACGCATTCAGGCGTCTGATAGCGCATTCCGGCGTCGGATAACGGCCCGTAGGGTTGTGTTGGATAGGCCATTCGTTGTAAAGTGAAACGTTGGATAGCGAGGACTGCCTGTACAGTGTTTTTCTGATGGATCACTGTCCCAATAAAGCAAAGTGATATTTAATCTGTATAATAATCCAGTGAAGAAAACCTGTGTACCGTATCTCTGTGATATAAATGCTCCCCCCTCCCCCCCATTATTTTTGTACTCCTGCCCCCCATTTAATTATATATTCTCTCTAATAAAAATTAAGTTGGAAAAAAAAGAGGCAATCCAGGCAGTACTGTACTTTAAAAAAAAATGTATTTAATTTAGCTCAGCCTTTGATTACCTTTCATTGAAAACGAATTACCTGATCTGAAAATCGATTATTTCTCCCGTGATCAATCAGCAAAATCCTGCTTCCCAGGGTTAACTTAATGCCTTTCAGTTTGAATCAATCGATCCTTCTTCGGTGTAACTCAGCAGCTACAATGTATTCTTATATTACTGAAGGTAATATTATCTATTACTAGTTTCAAACTGCTGGGGATGTTGGCAACAAATTATCACAAACAAGAAAGTGTTACAAAGATGTTACACAGCTGGGGGAAGTGTACTAAAAGCCTGCTATAGAAAACAAAAGATGCTCAGTATCTCAAAAAACTCATTAAAAATGGCATTGTTAAAAAAAAAAAAAGTAAGTATGATCTAATACTGCAGAACTGATTAAAAATACATGTTTTGGATATTGCATGGATTGCTCCTTTAAATGTCAGTCCTGTTTCCCTGGGCACTGACAAGGCCTGCCAAATGTTCTAAACCCATATACAGTAAATTACCAAGTATTTCCTAAATTAACTCTGAATAAAGGTTGTATAAAACAGAGGCATGTTAATTCCTTCTCAAAAAGCTCACTGCCAAGTATCTACAATGAAAAGAATACAGTTGAGCTCTACTAAATGCTGACTTCCAGAATCCTGCATAACAGAGTAAAGATTAACAGTAGCTTTGGAAACTGGGGGTCAGACAGGGGCAGAGAATGGTGTAAGACCAAGGCAAACGAGACCACAGTGGGAAGTCATTTAAATATAGCTTTCCAAAAGCTAAAAATACAAATATACCCAGAGTAAATTAACTGAGACCAGCCTAGCCTTAGCCTGTTCATTTTCTGTCACTGTGCTTATACATAAAGTCGGCTAAATCAAACCAGATTAAAGAGACAAAATTAATCTGAACCAGAAATGACTCCGATTTTCCTCCATCTATATTCTGGTTATGTTACACATTTACAGCACGCGGGCAGTAATCGGGAGCACAGATCATGCATGACGGCATGTGTTTGGTGAGGAGCACGCGTGTGATGGAGAATCTTCCCTGTGAGTGTGTGTTTGGATTACCTTGCTAGGGGCTCCAGGACGAGGCATTACAATTTGGGTTTGCACAAAAAAACTGGTTCCTTTCGGTGGCGTAGCTAGGCATTCGCGGGCCCCTGGGCAAAAAAAATTCCAGGGCCCCATTAATATTAATACTGACTATTTTTTCTTCCATCCTCTATCTCAAGGGTGCGCGCGCGAGATTATCTGTGGGGGATGCAGAGTTTACAGAGGCCCCGCACGCTTCCCAAAGGCACTTAAATTAAATGCCAGGGAAGCTCCGAATACCTTTGTCAACTTCACTTAGTTTGGTTCAGATGGGGTCTGGAGACGCGTTGCCATGCCAACGTGATGTCATGCCACCCAGAACAAAGGTAAGGGGGGAGGGAGGGCAGAGAGGGGGACAGCCGGCAGGGGGGCGCAGGAGAAAAAGACTGCGCTCCCCTGCTCTCATCACCATCCATCTATACCCATCATCTCTCCTCCTCATCATCTCCTCTCCCCCTCCTCCTCATCTCTCCTCCCATATATACACAGCAACACTACACCATATACACACATACAACATTAGTGTAACACACAAACATCCCATATACAAATACACTTATATTCAACATATAAAAAACCCCACTAAATATACATGCACATAATGCATGAAACACACATATGCATTACAAATACACACACACACACACGTTGCAGAGCGTAAGGCTAAGGCCCCGGTAACGCCGCTGTAACGCGCGCCCGCGAGATTGGCGGCGCGTTCAGCCGATTCCCTGGTCTGCAGCTCACTGCAGGAAGAGAGCGGGGGGCGTGGCGGGGGAGTGACGGGGGCGCGGCCATGACGTCACCCGGCAGGTTCGCCCTCATTGGCTGAACCGCCGGGGGGCGTGCCGTATCGCTCGACGCGAGTCCTGCTCTCAATTCTATTGAGAGCAGGAGCAACTCTCGCCCGAGGTCCGGCGCCATTGAGGGGAGGGCTCTCGTCCGTGCAGCGAACGCCACAGCGGACGCTGTAGTAGGCAGCAGGGGCAAGGCCTAAGTAGTTAAGCAGGAAGACCTCCCTACAACTGTGCCGGCATCCACCGCTCTCCTCCTTCCCGCCCAAGCCTGTCTCTACCTGAAGAGAGACAGATGGGCCGCTAAGGGGGGGGGGATGGGGGGGAGAGCGGGCCCCTCAAGAGCGCGGGCCCCCGGGCCATAGCTACACCCCTGGTTCCTTTCCTCCCCCCATTTGGTTTAATGCTCCAGTTTGCTCTTCTGGAATTAAAATACAGGGGCATGACATCATCTGAGCCAGTGTTTTAAAGACGCTTAACCTTTTCCCCATCCGTTGTCATCAGCAGATACAAGCCCATCTGGCAGAAAAGGGATTAAATCAGGATATATCCAATAAAAGAACTTAGCATAGGATTGGTGATTTCATTGTGAACAGAAGATACTAAACAGATCTTAGTTACAAAAAGATAAGGTTTTATACCACTTAAAATATTGATGCTGCAATATTTTGTCTTTAAAAGTAAACATTCCAAGTTAAAGTTTTGGGGGAAGGGGGTCAGCAGTGCTTAACAGTTAATTTCATCTCTGGAAACCCCCAACTTTCTATACATGTATAAAAAAGGAGATGAAGGGGGGGGGGGGGGTGTTATGAACTTTTTTGTAGGGGAAACTGTTCCTTAAGTAACTACAACAAACAAGTATATACACTGTAGCAGATATTTTGTTTGCCTTCCTTTTAAATTACACATTTTGTAAGGCTGGGGAGGATATATATTTATTTGTAAAACATAGGAGCCAGACAGAATGTTTAGGAGCCATTGTTTTGAGTGGGGAGGCAGTTTTGACACTCTCTCCCCCCCCCCCGTTAGCAGCTGTGTGTGTTAGTGTGACACAGACACTGACTCCTTCCCCACCCTCAGCATTGAGAGCAGGTTCAGGCGTGCTCTGCCGTGCATGTCGCTCCACTCACCGGCGCAGTGCTGGCTGAAATGCGACCAGTCACCGCAATTATACGTTGCACTGGAGCTGGGCACATTTTAGCTTGCGGCTTTGTAGTGAGGTACAAGACTAACGCCCACCCAGCCACGGTCGTAGAATGACCAAACTAACATTTGGAATGATCTCGTTGTATTCCTTCCCAAATTAAGTAAGGAATTTCACAAATTACTCCCATCGGAAGTTATCTGAACCGCTCTGACTTTTGACAAGTATCAGTCAGTGGCCATGTTATTTCAAACTCTCAAATCAGATATTTCATTAATTTAAAAAAAAAAAAAGGAGTGAAATGTTTGTTTTTAGGGGTTCCAATCCTACAAAGGTTCCTCAAAGACTGTTCATGGTCCCAAGGTTCAACAAAGTATCTGGCCTCTCCTTGTTCTCGTACAGTGCACCTCACAACTGGAACAGTCTACTGGAGACTCTCACAGTCGCCACCAGTCTAAGTTCTGTCTGTAACAGTTGCATTCGCCTATAATACATGTTATAGACTAAAGCTCGTAAATTCCGGGCATTATTGAAATCCCTGCTCAGATTGGTTAACGTTCTGGGCATTATACATGTATTAATGGCCTGGAATTTTTGGCATCCTGCCACGTTTTTCAGCAAATCAGCTTTCAGTTCTCATTCACAAAGAGTGAAATCAGCTCTCAGACAGGGGAGGTGATTGGACAGGAGGCAGCAGCAAGGCACTGACTCCTCCCCCTCCCTGCAGCCAGGCACTGACTCCTCCCCCACCCTGGCTGCAGCCAGGCAATGACTCCTCACCATCCCTACCTGCAGTCAGGCACTGACTCCTCCCCCACCCTGGCTGCAGCCAGGCACTGACTCCTCCCCCACCCTGCCTGCAGCCAGGCACTGACTCCTCCCCCACCCTGCAGCCAGGCACTGACTCCTCCCCCACCCTGCCTGCAGCCAGGCACTGACTCCTCCCCCACCCTGCCTGCAGCCAGGCACTGACTCCTCCCCCTGCCTGCAGCCAGGCACTGACTCCTCCCCCTGCCTGCAGCCAAGCGCTGATTCCTCCCACTCCCTGCAGAGTTCCGCACAGGAGTGAGGGGAAATGTGTGTGCCTGCTGTGTGTTTGTGAGTGTAAAGGGGGCCAACACAGTGTTTTATTGGTGTTTGTGTGTGTCTTCTGTTGGTGTGTGTTTTGTGGGTGTAGAGGGGGCAGCAGAGTCTGTTTTGTTGGTTTGTATGTGTCTCTGCAGTGTGTGTTTCGTGGGTAGAGGAGGGTTGCAGTGTGTTGTGTGT
This sequence comes from Ascaphus truei, assembly GCF_040206685.1. NCBI lineage: Eukaryota > Metazoa > Chordata > Amphibia > Anura > Ascaphidae > Ascaphus > Ascaphus truei. The sequence goes on along the minus strand of NC_134492.1, from coordinate 13,935,116 downwards.
CTGCAGTGCATGGGTTTATAGGGGGCTGCAGTGGGTGTAGAGAAGGGGCTGCTGGTGTGTGTTTTGTGGATGTAGAGGGGGCAGCAGTCTGTTTTGTTGGTTTGCGTGTGTCTGCAGTGTGTTTTGTGGGTGTATGGGTGTAGGAGGGCTGCAGATTGCGTTTTTGTGTGTCTGCAGTTTTGTGGGTCTACAGGGGCTGCAGTGTGTGTGTTGTGAGTGTAGAGGAGGGAGGAGGGAGGCAGTGTGTGTGTGTATAGGGGGGCTGCACAGTGTGTGTATATACAGGGGGGGGGGTTGCTGTGTGTATGTACAATTTCCTTTTAATAAACTTGCAGTAAAAGCAAAAGAATGTAGACAATCATGCTGATAAAAATGACTACAAAAGTGTATCTTTATGAAAATGTAAAAATAACAACAAATAAGCCTACATTTAGCCTATAATAGTAATAATCCCCTCAGAACAGGGCAATACTGGCCAATAATGCCCTATTCTGAGATGATTATTACTTATCTCACTGTGCATGCAATGTCTTGTATATAATGTATAACCCTGTTCACTTAATGTAACCATGTATATCATAACTCTGTGCCCAGGACATACTTGAAAACGGTGGGTGCAGACAGAGCACAGCTCCAGACGTCCTGCAATGTCAAGCAGGAAGAAACAAACCAGGCCACTCCGCAGTTGTAAAAAATGAAGATTGTATTAAAGCTAATAACACATACAGGGAACAAAAATAGGACAAGAGGAACGCACCTACGCGTTTCGTACAGGTGTACTTTATCAAGGTGACATAGGGATCAAGTAACTGCCTATTTATACCCACCTTATGCGCCTCTAATCAGTGGGTTGCGGCTCCAATAGCCGGCAGCTGCTGCCAGTCGCGGCCATATGACGCAAGCTCCCCGGAGATAGGGCGCATCAGGTAGTGTATAGGGACTGCCACGAGATGTCCGTCGCGTCCTAGAAATGACGTCATCAGCGTGCGACGCCGAAGCCAAGCACGTCGACGTAGCGTCTATTCCCATTGGCTGGACATGTCGTGTGGTATAAAACTTTTTCATCAACATACAACTTTATTAACACTGAACACGCAACATTGTTAAAAGTACCAAGAAACCTTGGCAATGACATTTAATGAACAAACAACTTTCTGGATAATTAAATCACAGACTCCCAGTCCTGGTAAATTATATGTACGGAGTAAACCTCCAGGTTAAATAATTATGCATTTAAGTGATTAAAACAATTAGTTATAAAGAAGTTAAACCACATAAGCATATTTTGACATAATAACCATCTATGGGACAGAAATGATACCTTGTTAATTCCTAGAAGACTGCAAAAACGATGTTTATAATGAATAATCTCAGAGGGTAAACCAAAAATTAAGGGATAATACAGTTATTAAAGTGCATTACACATTATTACAGTTTATGATATATTTTAACAGTTTATAATACATCAAAAGGTGGAAGAGTTAGATAAAGACTCAATTATAGCTCAATATATTAATTAAGCATAGAACACTGAATGGGAATTATGTGTTAAACTTGCAATACCGAAATTAGCCATTGTCTCCACAAATAATAATTGTAAGTGACTATGTGTGTGTGATTGCATACCTAACAAATAACCATCTATAGTAAAGAGAATATATGTATATATAATATGTGGTAAGAATATGTCTATTGGAATACTTATAGAAGTATATAAGTGATACAAAAAAAATGTATATGACTTATAATTAATTTAGTGTGTTTACTAATTAAAAAAAATAATAAAAAATTATAAGTGTTTATTTGGGATAGACATTAATGATAAAAAATCATAAAAAATGACTTAAGTCCCATTCAGTGTTCATTCCTAGGGGTGTTCTGGTTCTAAGGGTAAAAATCCAATAGGATTCACGTCTGTCTAAATGTTTGGTCCTATCCCCACCCCGTTGGGGAATAGGCACTTGCTCAATTCCTTGAAATGAAAAAGAATTATATTATGTTATATGTCTCAATAGGACACTGGCCCAGTTCTGAGCACCACACACACACCACGTTCTTCTGCATACTTGAAAACGACAGGTAACTTAATTACTTCCTGGTAAAACATTTTTATAAATAAATAAAAAATAAAACAACTATGTTTCAAAGAATATAATAACCATCAGAATCTGTCCAGAAAGAGATGTGTATGTTAAAAGCACAGAATAGATCAATAGACCAGGTCACCTCACAAAACTGCAACCCCCCCCAAAAAATAAAAAAAATTAAAAAAAAGACGACACACACACACACACCACACACCAATAAACACAAAAGAAAAGTATTTACCAGCCAGGTCACACTGAAAGATTTAATATGTAGATGAAGTAAGGGGCCACATTTGAATCTACAAATACATTTCATATTACATTTACCCTTTCATTGATCTACCTTAACAATTCATATATTTTAAAAAAAATCAAATATTATATTGATGTGGGAAATAGGTCTTCTCTCACTAATTGTAGGTTTCATTTATAATAATAATAATAATAATAATAATAATACAATTTGAGCATTCAGATGTAGATACAGCAAGTGTATTAAATGAAGTTCATGCTCGCTGAGTGACCGCGTCATTTTGAAAATGGTAGATTCATCACCAAAAAGAAATGTTGGTTTGCTTCTATTGATCACATTATATTAAAAATCAGCAAATCAATAAATGGAACGTTTAACAAAAAAAAAAAAAATCTATTTATTTAAAATAAAAAATTATTATTTCAAGCAATGAAAAGATTAAAAAAAAAAAAGTGAAGTAACAATGGCAAGCAAAACATGACCTAGGAAAATAAAATATGAATTTGAAACATGAATGATACATGTGTACATTGTGACATGGGGAGACATGGTCTTCGTGTGCCTCTGGGAATCTGCTGGGTTGAAGTTAAGATGGCTGCCATCCTTCAGTTATCACAGTACTGTACTTTTAGAATAGACAGCATCAGCACTGTGATAACTGAGCCAGGGCAGCCTGCCAAGTCACTGCGTCCCTTTTCTCATCATGCCTTTACAGTGATAGTTATTCTATGTTTAATTTCAATACATCTGGATTTCTCAGAACATCAGTTTTCTGTGGAATAGTGCTGGGGACGGAGAAAGAAAGGGTCAAATGTGTCCAGAAAATGAACTGCTACACTACAGTATCTACAAATATAAGGTGTGCAGTGCTCGTTTCCAACAAAAGAGGGCAACAGAGTTGGTGTAATGCCAAAGAAAGAAAACGCAACAGGAAGGAAGCAAAAAGCCAGGGCTCGAAACTGGCAGTCCAAGGGCTTCATCATCAATTTGCCACTAACACAGGTTTTGAAAAGCTCATACTTTTTGGAATTCAACCCTCTACTCAATTTAAATAGCCGGCCACCGAGATTAAGGCTTTGTCCATAGTGCAGGCTACGCAGCTCACGCCGAAACAAACACTAGGATGGCAATGTAGTAGTGCATAGTGCTAGCACATGCACATGCGCTACAGGGAGAGCGGCGCTTCGCAATACAGACAGGTTTGTCTTGCAAGCGCGACGCCGGGGAGGAGGAGCGCGGAAGCGAGCCCGTCCTACTATGGACAAAGCCTCTTTCCCAAAACTATGTCAACATAAAATGTAGAAACGTATTCATGCGACAATGGCACGCTGCCGTAGCGGTCTGATATTCTATACTTACGGACACGTCGGCCGCGTCCACAGTCCGTGCAATGGAGCGCGCGCCACAAACAAAAGGCCATAAGTCAATGAGGACGGCCGTAGAGTGTGCGGGCGATTTTTCACGTGACAATTATTTTTATTTTGTCGCGCAGCAGCCGGGTCACGTGCCCGGTTCAGCCAATGAGGGCGAACCGCTCACGTGACATCACGCCCCGCAATCCTACAGGCCACGGATCGCTTCTCGTACAGGCGCCAGCGACGCCATGCGATCAATGAACTATATCCGAGGCCTTCCATTTGTGCTACGTAACAACGAAATGCAGGGAGTATTTTATTAAGATCACCTATATGATTTTACATCAGGGGGTCCCAAACTCAGTCTTGAAGCCACCCCAACAGGCCAGTTTTCATGGAAATCCCTGCTTCAGCACAGGTGGCACAATCATTGACCGAGCCACCCGTGCTGAAGCAGCGATATCCCCAATACCTGCACGTGTTGGTGGCACATGAGGACTGATTTGGGCACCACTGTTCTACATCATTAAAGGGTACCAGTTGATGGCTCACAGGTAATCTATTTAATATTCATTTATAAAAATAAGATTTGACAGGATTAGTATTGTCGGTTGCATCAGCATGAAACACCGTGCTCATAACCTTTAACCCCACAAATATTTCCTTTTTACGTGGGACACCACATTTTCCAATTAGAACATAAGCATAAGGCTTCATAACATATACTTGTAAATATACTGCAAGTGAATCTCCATCCACCATTAGACATCAATACGTGGGTTCAAATTTAAGGAGTAGCCAAGAGGTTAAAATGTAATATACAGAATGACCTAGTAAATATAAACTAGATAGAGAATGTTTCGTTGACTAGTTAAGGAGGGAAGACAAGCCCCCCCCCCCCCAACCCCCCTCCCTTTTTCTGTTTCTCCCCCTACCCTCTTTCTCTCTTTCTCTCCCTCGCCTGCTCTCCTTGGTGTGTTAATAGTACCGGAGCCGCGGCGAGTCTATTGGTGTGTAAAAAGGAAAAAATCCTGTATTAGGCTAAGGTTATGTTGAAATGTATGTACATTGTATAAATGCCTAATAAAAAATTTTGGAAAAAAATAATAATGTAATATACAGTATATTTTTTAAATAAAAAGGGTTTTCCGCTTTAATATCCGTTTGACTCACCTTAGATTTCAGTTTTTCTTCCATCAACACCTCAAGTACTTTGTATATTTTTTTTTTTATGTTTATTACTTGGCCTTCAACTGGAGAGAAAAAGAAAAAAAAGCAAAGGATACAGGGTTTCCGGAACAATCTGCAGCAAATAGAGACGCTGGCGGTGGACTCATCATCTGCCACTCGTAACCATGTATCAGAGTGAAAGGAAGATAAAAAGGGGGACTGTTTTAGGGAAGAGCTTAGTACAACACAACAAGTCAATGTAATACAATAAACAGAAAATGGAGACAACCTGAAAATACAGAGAAACGTTAGGATGGCAACGGCAAGTCAGACAGGAAAGTTGACAAAAGAAGACAGATTGGGGATAAATGGAGAACATAAAGTGCAAAGAGAAGGGCGAGATGAAAAATTGAGAATTTCAAGATTGTATTGTTGACATTCAAAGCCCAACACGCCCAGGGCCCCATCTATCCCAAGAGAGATTCCAGTTCCCTACATGCACTCACTAAGATCTGCAGATGAAGGACTCCTAACAATTCCCAGAGTCTCCTGCATTTCCTTTGGCGCCCGAGCTTTTAGCCACGCTGCTCCCACTCTGGAACAGTCTGCCTCATACAACTCGAGAGGCCCCCTCTCTGGGTATCTATATAAAAAGCCTGCCCGGCTTCTAGGGAGATTACATTGGTGTGTTATGTTTGCCTACTCTGCATGGGTTACCTTGATTTCAGGGGCTGGGCCAGGTTGTAGAATAATGGGCGCCAGGAACTTTTGAAGTACAACGGTCATTTATTCGTGTCCCCAAGTACTCTGACAACGCTGCACTGAATTTTATATCAGACATACGTGAATATGGTTCTTCCATTAGTGCCCACTCAACACTTGAATGGAAGTATATGTACTTGCTCTACGTAGATGTGAGCCCCGAACCTCCTTGTTGGTTTCGAACAATCATAGGTACCAATACGATTACTCGGGCCCCTACGGAAATCCTGGTGGGTCTTCTTTACTTGACCAAATACTTTTTGACTGTTTGACAACTGCCACTTCCATACACACTGATGAGGAAATTAGCACCGATCCTCGGTTCGGGCTATTCCGCTGGCAAACAGGAACCCTCTTTCCTGAGGTCCTCTGTGGCCTGCCATATTCCTTTTCACCAACTATTCAGGACGCCATGCCTTCTTTTGGGAATCCTAATTTAAGGGGTACAGTCCCTCTCTACAACAAACAGTGGGACCTGGTCTATGCTATTAGTTTATAAATTATTACTTAGCTCCTCTCTTTTTGACCTCCGGGAACCTAAACTTCTCAAAAACACATATATGCATACCCTCTGTGATGTCATGATCCCATTGCCACGCAGGATGGGGCCCAGTACATGCCAACCATATTAGTTGCAATTATTGTGCAAGGAATGGTGAGCTCACACAAGATACACAGAGAGAGAAAGGGTGAAGAAAAGGTCAGAGAAACAGTAGAGGGGGATGGCGACTGAAACGATCAAAGGCAGGAGAAGAGCAGTTGCTAGAGACGGAGAGGGAGGGCAAGAACTGTAAGGTGGGTTATGAATAAGACAGACAGGAATTTTGGACGATGTTCAACCTATGTGATGAGTTGGGTATGTCATACCTTAATCCATGTTGTTGCAGGTTCACCCGTGCCCAAAATGCATTAAAAGCAGTGCTACTGTTGTTTAATACAAAAAGGCATGATCATCAAGGTAAAGCAATTCTGTACCCAGATTTAGGCTATAAGAAAAAGATATTCGGGTTTATGTCACCATAAAACATTTTTTTTTTTTAACGTTTGGGAATGTATAAAGTTGTGCTATCCTGCACAAGCCACGGACATCGTTTTACAAAGGAATTACAATGCTTATCCAATCCAAGTAGCAAAGTACTGCACAACAGCCCCACTGGCAAGGAAGTGGATAGAGCATTGCATGCCAAGTCACTAGTGTGGTTTCCAGCACGGGTGGCCAATTTCAGTCCTCAGGGAAGGGCCCCCACCCATTCAACGACTGAGCGACGTGTGCTGAAGCAAGGATAATCCTAAAAACCTGACCTGTTGGCGGCCCTTGAGGACTGGAGTTGGCCACCCCTGGTTAACAGAATAAAACAGCAGTTCATTACATTGATGTGAATATAATAAAGGGATTTGGGAACATCCATTTTCACAACTTTTCTTCACACTCCAGCTAACCTATAAATAAAACCAATTTTGTGAGCAGCTCTGTCATTCTTCTAAAAATACATCTCAGAGGAAATCAACTTATATGGAATAAAAGCAACGTCATAAAACGTATCATTTTTGTAAAATAAGACTTTACCCTAGATTAAGAACAATTAAAAAGTATGGGTATTTTATGTATATTCCTTACCTCTCCCTGGAGCTTGTAGAAGAAAATATTATAGGCAGGGCATCAAGGCTTGGCTGTCCTCCAGGGAGTAACCAGGAATTAGAGTAATGTGTTCTAGAAATGCTTCCCCATACCCAGAGATAAAACAATACCAGTGGAATAATGCCATCGGGAGTTGCAAAACCAACTGCTGCGGGTCTGGAGAGATAAACCAACAACTTTGTTTATCCCCTATACAATATCCAGACGCTCAGGAACAGAACATGGTTTATAAATGTACAATTGCCATGTTATTATGGCAGATGGTAAACAGAACAGCAAAACAATCTAGTACAATTGGTTAAAGAACAGAAGCAAAACCAATGCAATTTCCCCCCCTAACAGTAATGCAGTAGAGACCTGTAAGAAATGGGGTCACCTGTTATAAGGTTAGGTGTTTGGAGGGGTTTGGTGCTGGATGCAAATACATACCATAGACCTTGTACAGGACAGTACACAGCACACAGCTGACTCCTCCTAACCCAGGACTGTCTCTGAGCCCAGCCTACCAGGCACCTCCTCCAGGATCTTTCATGTAAACAACTTTTAGCTATATTTACAATCCGAGGACAGGAAAGGGGGCGAAATGCCCAAATCATTAACCTCGGCACTGCCAAAAAAAAGCAGGGACGCTCGGCCAGGAAGAGGTTAAAGCGCAATTGCTATGTGAGAGCAGTCACAAAATAACACAGGGATTCGGTGTACATGCTTGCACACAAGCAATATAGGGAAATCAGTGCTATCTAGAGCAGGGAGTGGGCAACTCCAGTATCTAAGGGCCAGTAACAGGCCAGGTTAAGGATTATCCCTGCTTCAGCACAGGTGGCTCAATCAGTCCCTGCTTCAGCACAGGTGGCTTCAACAGCCACCTGTGCTGAAGCAGGGATAATCCTGAAAACCTGACCTGTTGGTGGCCTTTGAGGACTGGGAGTTACCCACTCCCTGCTCTAGAGTAAAAATCAGGGACTTCCAGCTTTTAGGGGATGCTGAACATGAATAGCAATCAGCTGGTGCGCACAAGCAAACCTCTGCAAAATAACATCATGGGAAAGAGGTAAAATGTAGGATTTCCACCCCCAAAATCAGGCGTGCAGGGCAGTGATACCAGGATTGCAACATATATACAATCACACACCCCTTTCCCAGCTAAGCCCCAGGTTCATGCCTGTTTCTCACCATGTCCTCCTGTCAGTCCCCCCCCGGAGTTTACCCCTCTCATCTCCCCCTCTCCTTACCCCCCAGATCTGCAGGCAGATAATGTAAGTGACGCAGCTGCTGCAACGTGACTGTCGCCATGTTCCTGTTTTGATTCCATCCCTTTGCCATGTGATAGAAAATAAGAAAAAAAAAACTTCCGGGTCTCATGACCGACTTGGCACAAACCCCCCAGGCACATGAGCTGCACCACACGCTGGGGCTCCTCCTGTCCTCTACAAGAGTCACTTTGTGGCACAAAGCTGTGGATACAATTCACTTTCTTTTAACCCCTTGGCTGCCAGAGGGGCCTGCAACGCATTGCAGTTGCTAGTGCTACTCTCTCAGGGACTTTCCTTCTTGTGTTGTTCTTAACCCATCTGGTGGCAAAGGGGTTAATTATGCCTGAAAACACATTCCCATGATGTGTTGTGTGTATTATTTGGTATTTATATGATTGTCACGTGTATTACTGCTGTGAAGCGCTATGTACATTAATGGCGCTATATAAATAAAGACATACATACAAAAAGCATCAGCTCACGAACTGGGGCAGAGAAAACCATTGCCATTCTGGGTTACAATCTCCCGCCTTTAGATCTGAAGGAGGTGACCCCCCAAACTGCTAATAAAGGGGGTTATTTCCTAAGGCTATCCCCTGCAAACACTTCAGCTTTATAGCAAAGAAAAGGAATGTGATAGAAAATACAAATGTGAAAATTGCTTTCAAAGTCGAAACAACTTTAGGATTTAGGATTGCCCCCCTACTGTCTCTGTACGTCCTTCCTACCTACCAATTAGATTGTAAGCTCTTCAGAGCAGGGACTCCTCTTCCTAAATGTTAATTTTTAAGTCTGAAGCACTTATTCCCATGATCTGTTATTTGTATGATTGTCAAGTGTATTACTGCTGTGAAGCGCTATGTACATTAATGGCGCTATATAAATAAAGACATACATACAGACAAGCCCAAACCTGCTGATTGATTTATATCGAAGCTTGATCATATGCTGGCGTAGGGGTGCTCAACAAAAAACAAAACTGGTCAGGTTTTCAGGATATCCCAACTTCAGCACAGGTGGCTCAATCCGACTGAGCCTCTAATTGAGCCACATCTGCTGAAGCTGGAACTGATTAAGCAACCTGTGCTGGAGCAGGCACCGATTGCACCAACTGTGCCAAAGCAGAGGTATCCTGAAAACCTGACCTGTTGGAGGGAGGCTTGACAAGATTAATTAATTGTAACCCTCTGCAAATACACCCATAATGCCCTCTGAAATACATTTCTAAAAACAAAATAGCAATCTGCCTCTTAATGTTCTGCAGTTTGGAATATTTCAAATAAAATATAATATACAGGCATACCCCGCATTAACGTACGCAATGGGACCGGAGCATGTATGTAAAGCGAAAATGTACTTAAAGTGAAGCACTACCTTTCATCCACTTATCGATGCATGTACTGTACTGCAATCATTATATACGTGCATGACTGATGTAAAAACGCATTTGTAACAGGCTCTATAGTCTCCCCGCTTGCGCGCAGAATCAGTACAGGTAGGGAGTCGGTATTGCTGTTCAGGACGTGCTGACAGGCGCATGTGTGAGCTGCAGTTTGCCTATTGGGCGATATGTCCTTACTCGCGAGTGTACTTAAAGTGAGTGTCTTTAAACCGGGGTATGCCTGTACATATACAGTATATTTATATTTGTGTCCATCCATTGAAAAAAAGAATATGAAACATTAGGCAGATGCTTTAAAAAAAAAAGAGGACATTTACAAAATAATAAAAATGTGTAACTTATAAAACAATAATCACGTTACCTTTATTTACATTTTCATGCGGTTTAAGAATAAACCAATGAAAATGCTGATACATTATACACTGTGTTCAGAAAAAACAGGACCTTATTTTTTTATGTCATATCTTGCAGAAAAATCACTACATTTTCATGGAAATGTGTGCAATGCTAGGTCTGTCACAGCAGATTATTACATTTAAGAATGATTTCATAATCTAATAAAAAAAAATTGGAATTAGTGACAGTGTGATGACCTCATCAAGTGCATAAAATGATGTTCAGCGAAGACGATAAGCACGTTAAGAAGTGCTCGAGACAGAGCAAGAATTATGGTCCAAAACGCTGACATAACAGGTGTCCTGATAAAGAACAGTCGCGAGGAGGACTAAAAAACGAATTAGTTAAACAACGCATCGTTCAGGAGTGGGAGCAGCTGGATCAGCATGTTAGCGATTATGCAATCAGATAGTGGCGTTCTCGTCTCCGGGCGCACGTTGCAACAGAACGAGGATATTTTAGATTAGAACAGTTTAACACAGGGGTGTCAAACTCATTTCATATGAGGAGCCGGATTAGACGTCATACGTACCATACATTTGCAAAATACACATATAAAACAAAGTAGGACGGCTTTATGCTAGATCAGGGGTGCTCAACTTCAGTCCTCAAGAGCCCCCAACAGGTTAGGTTTTTAGGATATCCCTGCTTCAGCACGGGTGGCTTAATCAGTCCCTGTTTCAGTACACTGTCTGCGGTACCATGGCCCCAGCCTTAATCCACATAACAGACCTACAAATATCTTCCCATTTTCAAAGGAATTGAGCGAGAAATATATGAGACTAGGGGCCTCATGCAGAGAGCAGCGCTATTAACAATCTCGCCATTTTCCGGCGAAAATCGCGCTAAAAACAGCCGAAAATGGCGAGGTAGGAAAAAAGCGCCATTTTTTTTTTCTAATTGAATATCTCGCCGCGCGGCTGGCGAGAAACTACATCTCGCCAGTCTGAAAAATATCCAAATTCAGAAAGGCGCGCTCGCCATCTAGCGGCTATTTTTGGCGCGATTTTCGTCAATTTTCTCCGCCAACTAAAGTTGGCAAGAAGCAGGAGCTCGCCGTCTATAGGGGAAAAAAAAAATGCGCGAATTTTTTTTTCTCCCTTTCAGCTGCGCGCATCTCCTCATTTACAATTCTCCACATGCAGTAATGCTAAAAATAGCGGATTTCGCCCATTTCTGCATATGGAGAATAAAACTCTCCATTAAAGCTACTTTTTCTTAAACTCTCCAATTTATTCTAGCGCTGCTCTCTGCATAGGCCCCTAGCTGAGAGACCCGGCGTTGCCCGGGATGTAATTTTGGGGGGGTGGACGACAGGGTTGGGCTTCCCCCGGGTGACTGGGTGACTGACTGAATGGGTGGGTGACTGAATGGGTGACTGAGTGGGTGGGTGACTGAGTGGGTGGGTGACTGAGTGGGTGGGTGACTGAGTGGGTGAGTGGGTGGGTGACTGAGTGGGTGGGTGACTGAGTGGGTGGGTGGGTTTGGGTGGGTGACTGAGTGGGTGGGTGGGTTTGGGTGGGTGACTGAGTGGGTGGGTGGGTTTGGGTGACTGAGTGGGTGGGTGGGTGGGTGACTGACTGGGTGGGTGGGATTGGCTGACTGACTGGGTTGGCTGACTGACTGGGTGGGTGGGTGACTGACTGAGTGGGTGGGTGGGTGACTGAGTTTGAGTGAGTGGGTGGGTGACTGAGTGAGTGGGTGGGTGACTGAGTGAGTGGGTGACTGGGTGAAAGTGGGTGACTGGGTGACTGGGTGGGTGTGTGGGTGACTGGGTGGGTGGGTGACTGAGTGAGTGGGTGGGTGACTAAGTGAGTGGGTGGGTGACTAAGTGAGTGGGTGGGTAGGTGGGTGACTAAGTGAGTGGGTGGGTGGGTGACTGAGTGGGTGGGTGACTGAGTGGGTGGGTGACTGAGTGGGTGGGTGACTGAGTGGGTGGGTGACTGAGTGGGTGACTGGGTGAAAGTGACTGGGTGGGTGTGTGGGTGACTGGGTGGGTGTGTGGGTGACTTACCTTGACCCCGTGGCATCTGGCTGGGGCAGGAGGTGAGTTCGGGAAGCTGGCGGGGGGGGGGGGCAAGAGTGGCAGGAGGCCCGCGCCGCGCTTCCCCTCCGTCCGGGAGCCGGCGCACGTGAGGGGGAGTGCAGGAGGCCCGGGCCGCGCCCCGCTTCCCCTCCATTCCTCGTTGTGAGCAAGGGGGGAGGAGCCTGGAGTTTGCTGCTGAGCAGGAGGGCCACGCTTCCCCTCTCCGGGAGCGGCGCACGGTGAGGGTGATGGTGCGGCTGGGGATGTTGCGGAGCGTGGGGATTTGGGTGAGGTGGGGAGGGGGGAGAGAGTGAGGGGCACCGGGAGAGGAGGGGCACCGGGAGAGGAGGGGGTGTGTGTGTGGAAGGTGAGCTGCGGTCCAACTGACGGGGAGAGTGAGGCCAAGCAACAGAGTGTGTGTGTGTGTGTGTGTGTTATCACTCCGCCTCAGGCCAATGAGAGGTGCGGGGGCGGGCGGCCCAAGGGACCAATGAGATTTCCCCTAGGGACACAGGAAGATGCAGACAGGCATACAGTGCTTTCACAAATATATAATATAAAGATGATGAAAAACGAAAGGGATTCTTTCCCCCCCTGAACATGTGTATATATTTAAATGATACATGCTTACACTGGCCATCTGCTGCACTTATTCCCTCACCTGCTGCCTCTGTAAGTCTTCCAACATACCACTAGATTGCAAGCTCTCCAGGGCAGGGATTTCCTTTCCTATTGTCTGACTTTGTTGCACTTCTTGTATTATAATTCCCCATACTGTATTGCCTTTGTAAAGAGATGAGTACACTGTGGGCGCTATATAACGATATACATATGTAGCCCTCTTTCCTATGGACATAGAAAGACTACTAATGCTGTATGTACCTGTTGGCTCAGCAAGATCGGAGCCTCCGCTAACTGGGAGCCTGGGGCCACAATATTTACTTGGCAGCGCCTCCACTTGCCCAGGATCCCCTAATTAGTAAGATTCCCCTGGACAAGAATAACAATAGTATGCATATAGTATAACAGTTTACTATAAGTGAATGCAGAACATAACATACACACTTATTATATCTCTTTTCACCATACTAGCAGATTAGGCAATACAATAACATAACACTTGCGGCCTTGACGCCTCCACCTGTGGCGTAACGTCTTTTCCACCACCGCGTGTGCCCCACACCGTGTCCAATGTACTGGACCAGTCCCTTGGTCACTCACCCCTCAGTGTCCCCAAAGAACCCTCCCCCAAGGCGGGATCAGCGCCTGTAGGTACCGGTGTTGGTGCACTTATTTATAATACCTTCCGGCCACTCCAGCAGCCGGTAAATGTGCTTCGCAAAGGATCCGCCGATCCAGCGTAGTCTCCCACGAGTCTGTACTTGAGTCTTTACTTGACTTCAGCAGCTTGCTCCCAAACCACCTTTCTCACAGCAGCGCAAGAAGATACTGTGTCTCTGGCTGCTATTCTCAGTAAACGGGTTCTGTCTATGGCTGTTCCCTGCAGTACCACAAGCTAGTGGTGACTCAGGGCCTGCACTGGGGCCTAAAGGGGAATCTCTGGCCTATGCAGTGGGTCACTGACCCCCTGCAACACACACCTCCACTCCCCTTGCTCCTCCAGGACCCTCTGCTAGCGTGGTCTCTCCCCCACCCTTTCCTGCCTGCCAGCAAATCCTCCTCTCCTATTCGCTCCCTGGCATCACATGCCCCTACTGAGGCTCATGGGAATTGTTGTCCCAGCTCAGAGCCTTTCTCCTATGGGCCAGCCCTCGCGCGCTATTCACTGCGCATGCGCAAACTTCCTCAGTCCCCCCGTCGCGCATAGGTACTGCGCATGTGCCAGACACAACATGGCGGCGCCCTGTGCTATCGGGCCGCCGCGGAACCTCCGGGACGCTCCCTGCTCAGCCCCTACCTTCCTAAAGTGCCGGCGAGTCTGCCGCTCGTCCCTGACAGCGCTCGTGATTGCCCCCGCAGCGAAGGTACAAAGGGGGCCAGGGGAACACCACTACACATACAAATGTAATTCCGTGGAAGCGATATCAGTAGCTGCCCCAGAAATTGTGAATGGTTCGTTAATAACATTGTTATTATTATTATTAGTAGTACCACGTTGGTTGGGACATTCTTCGCCTTTCAGCCTGCCAAGATAAGCCGCACCCTTAAGGGATCAATGGACATAAGTGGAACCGCAGCATTAGGAGGTGGTAATAGTTTGTGTGTGGGTTTCATAGCACACTGGAGAAGAAGAGGCAGGCGGAGAAAATAATGTATTTTCATAATTCATAACAGCAATGTATTGTTTTCTCTTTTCCGCAGCCAGAATCAATGGTGAGTCAGGTGGATGGAAAGATATCGTCACAGTGCTGGGCTTAGAAGCAATAGCCCTCACAATGATGGGAAATACAGGCTTGGCCTCTGAAATCCGGCCAGCGAACAATAAGAGCCAGCTCCCTGTTATATCTCCCCCTCCGTTAAAGAGGCAGTCCAACCCAGGACAAAGGGCAACATGTTTCATTGAACTAATTGACATCTCTTCACCATCAATTGACCAGTATTTAAAATAGTTTTTTAAACATGTAACATTTCCATGGGGAACAAATGCTTGGGCGGATTTTTACACGTTGTATCTAATGTCTTTGGCTGATGGGACTGGTTTTTTTTTTTGCCGGCCCGTAAAGTCACGGGTTAATTGTTAGTTTTGCTTTTTTGCTTGTAGTTATGATGCCACCATTCGGTAAAAACACAAGTAGCTAATATAAAAAGAAAAGCATGGAGTAAGGTTGCGGTTCCAGTGCGTTCTGCAGCGCACGGCTCGGCGTGCGCTGTGCGAACAAGTCCCGCCCCTCAATGGGGCTGGGCCCACTAGGTACCTTGGCGCGCATTTGGCAGCCACGCTCTACGATGGGTTTTTCCAAATACAACAAAATTGTATTTGCAATGGAGGCGTGGCCAAGCCCCCAGCCCCCCCGACGGTTCAGCCAATGAGGGCGAACCAGCTGCGTGAGGTCACGGCCACACCCCTGCAAAACCCCCACCACGCCGCCCCCCTGTAGCAATCTCTGCCTCTATCCACAGACCACAGTGAAGCGCTGTGCACGCGCCTCCACCCCGACAGGCGCGCGTGCTACAGTGCAGACTGGGACCGCGGACTAAGAACACACTTTCGATGATTCTTACCACGAATAGGTGCTCAGGTCTATAATTAATGCGGGGATAGGCCCAGATGACAAAAATAATTAATTAACGATAATTAATACTGGGTGGTGCTCCTTTTCAAAGGTTAGGACAGAAGAGAAAAGTTAATGAATAATCAGCGCACTCAGAATCTCCACAACAAAATACTGCCAAATAATTTCTTAATTTTTTTTTATTTATTGCTATATAAAAAAAAATGTTGATTAACATCTCTACTCCTCCATATCGCTCTGTACATAGATGAAATATAATCTACAATTAAAAACACGAAGACATATCCCCGATCAGGTTTGAAAACTGCACAGAAATAGATAAGTAGCTGATATGCTTGAAATTGGTGTTCCGCAAGGAATGCAACAAATATTAGTTTTTACAAATAGGTAAAACAGTTACTTCCAGGTTTATTTCATTTTATCAATAAGTTTTTTTTTTTTTTTTTAAGTTGACCCTCTGCATCAGGGGGGCTCAACTCCAGTCCTCAAGAGTCACCAACAGGCCAGGTTTTAGGGATATCCCTGCTTCAGCACAGGTGTCTCAATCAGTCCCAGCTTCAGCACAGGTTTCTCAATCAATCCCAGCTTCGACGGAGCCACTGATTAAGCCACCTGTGCTGAAGCAGGGATATCCCTAAAACCTGAGCTGTTGGTGACCCTTGAGGACTGGAGTTGGCCACCCCTGCTCTACGTCATTGGTGGGCAACAGACGGCTCGGGGGGCTCCATGTGGCCCCCACCCGCTAGCCACCCCTGCAACCCACTCTCTCCGAGGGAGCGGAGGATGTTGCAGATGTGGATTGTGGCTTCTTCCCACTCCTTGTGCTGCCTAATGACGATGCCAATGACTAGGTCCCAGTGTAAGGAGAGGAGTGGGACAGTATTTATCAGCATGACGGTATTAAGGCCGCAAAACACCTTGTGTGGCATTTTGTTTGTTTTGTTCTAGGATTGAAGCGGGGGTCTCCGGAGCTCAACTGTGTTTCAGCACTGAGGACCCTCTGCTTCCATGGATACTTACCTCCCATAGGGGGGGCCGGTACCTTTCTCAAGTTTAAATGCCCCTCGTCAAGTGGGCCAATAGAAAACCACAAGGGATGATGTCACGGCCTCCTATTGGCCCGTGGGACACAGGACATTTAAGCCGCCATTTTGTTAGGCACACAAGTTTTCTGGCTGCAGAGATTCCGGCACCCCTACGGAGGTATCTATCTCAGGGAAAAGGGGGTCTCCGGAGCTGAAATGAACACAGTTCAGCTCCAGAGACCCCATGCTTCAATCCTAAAACAAAAAAGGATGTATTGCAGGGTGTTTTGCTGCTTTATGGAGCTTAAAGCTGCAGTTCAGTCAATATCCTGCATGTGTGTTTTTTTTAATAAATCAGTTCTGTAGTAAGAAAAAATACTTTTAGCGTTTTCTGTTTTTAAAAAAACAACTTTGAAAGACCAATTTTCTTGTATTCTATTTTAACAGCCATTTGCTAAGGCACTGCACCTTCATGTCCTGTCACAAGCCCTGGCACACCCCTTTGTCAGCCCTGCCCTCCCTCTAGCACATGTCAGTGGAGGAATGCTCATGAATATTCATGAGCTTCCACTGACTGACAAGCAGATTATAAACAAATGGCAGCTTTTAATATGTCACCAAATTTCGCCTATCAATACATGGAAAACGAATTGAGCTGCAGCTATACAGTTCTTTAGGTAATTAGAGATTGCACACATGAAACTATTGAAGTCAAAAAATAAATGTAAAAAAAAAAAAAAAAAAGACTGAACTGCAGCTTTAATGGAGGTGGCGGAGAGAAGCTGCATCCTCCCCTCTGCCTGTGCATCTATATATATGTAATGTGCAGCAGCCAGTCAGGATGGAGGAATCTGCCCAGCCCCCTGGCAACAGCCCTGCTCTCCCCCCTGCTCAGGGATATCCCACGGCCCTCAAAGCCGGTCAGGTGACTATGTCCAGAGAGGTGAGACCGGCAGTGCCAGATTTGCCTTTAGGCCCAGGTTTAGGGCGGCAGATTTCCCCTGCATCTTTCTGACGTCACAGTCCTGACAGTACTCAGGCTCCGCCTCCACCGAGCCTGCATTGGAGGAGACGTCTGAATGGGCGGGGCCTGCAAGCAACTGCACAGCGCGGGAAGAACGTTTCAGTTCTCTCTGAACATGCTGCTGTCTGTGTGAGGAGGGGGCGGCAGGGAGAGAGCAGTGCTGTCTGTGTGAGGAGGGGGCGGCAGGGAGAGAGCAGTGCTGTCTGTGTGAGGAGGGGGCGGCAGGGAGAGAGCAGTGCTGTCTGTGTGAGGAGGGGGCGGCAGGGAGAGAGCAGTGCTGTCTGTGTGAGGAGGGGGCGGCAGGGAGAGAGCAGTGCTGTCTGTGTGAGGAGGGGGCGGCAGGGAGAGAGCAGTGCTGTCTGTGTGAGGAGGGGGGCGGCAGGGAGAGAGCAGTGCTGTCTGTGTGAGGAGGGGGGCGGCAGGGAGAGAGCAGTGCTGTCTGTGTGAGGAGGGGGCGGCAGGGAGAGAGCAGTGCTGTCTGTGTGAGGAGGGGGCGGCAGGGAGAGAGCAGTGCTGTCTGTGTGAGGAGGGGGCGGCAGGGAGAGAGCAGTGCTGTCTGTGTGAGGAGGGGGCGGCAGGGAGAGAGCAGTGCTGTCTGTGTGAGGAGGGGGCGGCAGGGAGAGAGCAGTGCTGTCTGTGTGAGGAGGGGGGCGGCAGGGAGAGAGCAGTGCTGTCTGTGTGAGGAGGGGGCGGCAGGGAGAGAGCAGTGCTGTCTGTGTGAGGAGGGGGCGGCAGGGAGAGAGCAGTGCTGTCTGTGAGGAGGGGGCGGCAGGGAGAGAGCAGTGCTGTCTGTGTGAGGAGGGGGCGGCAGGGAGAGAGCAGTGCTGTCTGTGAGGAGGGGGCGGCAGGGAGAGAGCAGTGCTGTCTGTGTGAGGAGGGGGCGGCAGGGAGAGAGCAGTGCTGTGTGTGTGAGGAGGGGGCGGCAGGGAGAGAGCAGTGCTGTGTGTGTGAGGAGGGGGCGGCAGGGAGAGAGCAGTGCTGTCTGTGTGAGGAGGGGGCGGCAGGGAGAGAGCAGTGCTGTCTGTGTGAGGAGGGGGCGGCAGGGAGAGAGCAGTGCTGTCTGTGTGAGGAGGGGGGCGGCAGGGAGAGAGCAGTGCTGTCTGTGTGAGGAGGGGGCGGCAGGGAGAGAGCAGTGCTGTCTGTGTGAGGAGGGGGCGGCAGGGAGAGAGCAGTGCTGTCTGTGTGAGGAGGGGGCGGCAGGGAGAGAGCAGTGCTGTGTGTGTGAGGAGGGGGCGGCAGGGAGAGAGCAGTGCTGTCTGTGTGAGGAGGGGGCGGCAGGGAGAGAGCAGTGCTGTCTGTGTGAGGAGGGGGCGGCAGGGAGAGAGCAGTGCTGTCTGTGTGAGGAGGGGGGCGGCAGGGAGAGAGCAGTGCTGTCTGTGTGAGGAGGGGGCGGCAGGGAGAGAGCAGTGCTGTCTGTGTGAGGAGGGGGCGGCAGGGAGAGAGCAGTGCTGTCTGTGTGAGGAGGGGGCGGCAGGGAGAGAGCAGTGCTGTCTGTGTGAGGAGGGGGCGGCAGGGAGAGAGCAGTGCTGTCTGTGTGAGGAGGGGGGCGGCAGGGAGAGAGCAGTGCTGTCTGTGTGAGGAGGGGGCGGCAGGGAGAGAGCAGTGCTGTCTGTGTGAGGAGGGGGCGGCAGGGAGAGAGCAGTGCTGTCTGTGTGAGGAGGGGGCGGCAGGGAGAGAGCAGTGCTGTCTGTGTGAGGAGGGGGCGGCAGGGAGAGAGCAGTGCTGTGTGTGTGAGGAGGGGGCGGCAGGGAGAGAGCAGTGCTGTCTGTGTGAGGAGGGGGCGGCAGGGAGAGAGCAGTGCTGTCTGTGTGAGGAGGGGGCGGCAGGGAGAGAGCAGAGCTGTCTGTGTGAGGAGGGGGCGGCAGGGAGAGAGCAGAGCTGTCTGTGTGAGGAGGGGGCGGCAGGGAGAGAGCAGTGCTGTCTGTGTGAGGAGGGGGGCGGCAGGGAGAGAGCAGTGCTGTCTGTGTGAGGAGGGGGCGGCAGGGAGAGAGCAGTGCTGTTTGTGTGAGGAGGGGGCGGCAGGGAGAGAGCAGTGCTGTTTGTGTGAGGAGGAGGCGGCAGGGAGAGAGCAGTGCTGTCTGTGTGAGGAGGGGGGCGGCAGGGAGAGAGCAGAGCTGTCTGTGTGAGGAGGGGGCGGCAGGGAGAGAGCAGTGCTGTCTGTGTGAGGAGGGGGCGGCAGGGAGAGAGCAGTGCTGTCTGTGTGAGGAGGGGGGCGGCAGGGAGAGAGCAGTGCTGTCTGTGTGAGGAGGGGGGCGGCAGGGAGAGAGCAGTGCTGTCTGTGTGAGGAGGGGGCGGCAGGGAGAGAGCAGTGCTGTCTGTGTGAGGAGGGGGCGGCAGGGAGAGAGCAGTGCTGTGTGTGTGAGGAGGGGGCGGCAGGGAGAGAGCAGTGCTGTCTGTGTGAGGAGGGGGCGGCAGGGAGAGAGCAGTGCTGTCTGTGTGAGGAGGGGGCGGCAGGGAGAGAGCAGTGCTGTCTGTGTGAGGAGGGGGCGGCAGGGAGAGAGCAGTGCTGTCTGTGAGGAGGGGGCGGCAGGGAGAGAGCAGTGCTGTCTGTGTGAGGAGGGGGCGGCAGGGAGAGAGCAGTGCTGTCTGTGTGAGGAGGGGGGCGGCAGGGAGAGAGCAGTGCTGTTTGTGTGAGGAGGGGGCGGCAGGGAGAGAGCAGTGCTGTCTGTGTGAGGAGGGGGGCGGCAGGGAGAGAGCAGTGCTGTCTGTGTGAGGAGGGGGCGGCAGGGAGAGAGCAGTGCTGTCTGTGTGAGGAGGGGGCGGCAGGGAGAGAGCAGTGCTGTGTGTGTGAGGAGGGGGCGGCAGGGAGAGAGCAGTGCTGTCTGTGTGAGGAGGGGGCGGCAGGGAGAGAGCAGTGCTGTCTGTGTGAGGAGGGGGCGGCAGGGAGAGAGCAGTGCTGTCTGTGTGAGGAGGGGGCGGCAGGGAGAGAGCAGTGCTGTCTGTGTGAGGAGGGGGCGGCAGGGAGAGAGCAGTGCTGTCTGTGTGAGGAGGGGGCGGCAGGGAGAGAGCAGTGCTGTCTGTGTGAGGAGGGGGCGGCAGGGAGAGAGCAGTGCTGTCTGTGTGAGGAGGGGGCGGCAGGGAGAGAGCAGTGCTGTCTGTGTGAGGAGGGGGCGGCAGGGAGAGAGCAGTGCTGTCTGTGTGAGGAGGGGGGCGGCAGGGAGAGAGCAGTGCTGTGTGTGTGAGGAGGGCGGCGGCAGGGAGAGAGCAGTGCTGTCTGTGTGAGGAGGGGGCGGCAGGGAGAGAGCAGTGCTGTCTGTGAGGAGGGGGCGGCAGGGAGAGAGCAGTGCTGTCTGTGAGGAGGGGGCGGCAGGGAGAGAGCAGTGCTGTCTGTGTGAGGAGGGGGCGGCAGGGAGAGAGCAGTGCTGTCTGTGAGGAGGGGGCGGCAGGGAGAGAGCAGTGTTTGTGTGAGGAGGGGGCGGCAGGGAGAGAGCAGTGCTGTCTGTGTGAGGAGGGGGCGGCAGGGAGAGAGCAGTGCTGTCTGTGTGAGGAGGGGGCGGCAGGGAGAGAGCAGTGCTGTCTGTGTGAGGAGTGTCTATAGATCTGTACCTCTCTCCTGGGACTCTATTTGCTGCCTCCACGGACCCAGCAGCAGTGTAACCTCTGTGTTTTGTGTGTGGTGTCGGGGCATGTTGTGTATGTGTGTGTCTGGGGGGGGGGGGGGGCATGTTGTGTGTGTCTGGGGGGGCATGTTGTGTGTGTCTGGGGGGGGCATGTTGTGTGTGTCTGGGGGGGGCATGTTGTGTGTGTCTGGGGGGGGGCATGTTGTGTGTGTCTGGGGGGGGGGCATGTTGTGTGTGTCTGGGGGGGGCATGTTGTGTGTCTGGGGGGGCGTTTTGTGTGTTGCACGGGGGGGGCGTGTTGTGTGTTGCACGGGGGGAGCGTGTTGTGTGTTGCACGGGGGGGAGCGTGTTGTGTGTTGCACGGGGGGAGCGTGTTGTGTGTTGCACGGGGGGAGCGTGTTGTGTGTTGCACGGGGGGCGTGTTGTGTGTTGCACGGGGGGGCGCGTGTTGTGTGTTGCACGGGGGGCGCGTGTTGTTTGTTGCACGGGGGGGGCGTGTTGTGTGTTGTACGCGGGGGCGTGTTGTGTGTTGCACGGGCGGGGGCGTGTGTGTGTGCTGCACGGGCGGGGGCGTGTGTGTGTGCTGCACGGGCGGGGGCGTGTGTGTGTGCTGCACGGGGGGCGTGTGTGTGTGCTGCACGGGGGGGCGTGTTGTGTGTTGCACGAGGGGGGGCGTGTTGTGTGTTGCACGAGGGGGGGCGTGTTGTGTGTTGCACGGGGGGGGGCGTGTTGTGTGTTGCACGGGGGGGCGTGTTTTGTGTTGCACGGGGGGGCGTTTTGTGTGTAGCACGGGGGGCGTGTTTTGTGTTGCACGGGGGGGCGTGTTGTGTGTTGCATGGGGGCGTGTTGTGTGTTGCACGGGGGGGCGTGTTGTGTGTTGCACGGGGGGCGTGTTGTGTGTTGCAGGGGGGGGCGTGTTGTGTGTTGCACGGGGGGCGTGTTGTGTGTTGCAGGGGGGGGCGTGTTGTGTGTTGCACGGGGGGCGTGTTGTGTGTTGCAGGGGGGGGCGTGTTGTGTGTTGCAGGGGGGGGCGTGTTGTGTGTTGCAGGGGGGGGCGTGTTGTGTGCTGCACAGGGGGAGCCATGTGCGTGTGCTGCACGGGTGGGCATGTTGCATGTTGTTTGTGTGCTTCATGGGGGGGGCATGTGTGTGTGTGTGCTGCACGGGGGGGCATGTGTGTACTGCACGGGGGGCATGTTGTGTGTGCTGCACGGGGGGGCATGTTGTGTGTGCTGCACGGGTGGCATGTTGTGTGTGCTGCTCGGGGGGGCATGTTGTGTGTGCTGCACGGGGGGGCATGTTGTGTGTGCTGCACGGGGGGGCATGTTGTGTGTGCTGCACGGGGGGCATGTTGTGTGTGCTGCACGGGGGGCATGTTGTGTGTGCTGCACGGGGGGCATGTGTGTGCTGCACGGGGGGGCATGTTGTGTGTGCTTCACGGGGGACATGTGTGTGTGTTGCACGGGGGGCGTGTTGTGTGTTGCACGGGGGGCGTGTTGTGTGTTGCAGGGGGGGGCGTGTTGTGTGTTGCACGGGGGGCGTGTTGTGTGTTGCAGGGGGGGGCGTGTTGTGTGTTGCAGGGGGGGGCGTGTTGTGTGCTGCACAGGGGGAGCCATGTGCGTGTGCTGCACGGGTGGGCATGTTGCATGTTGTTTGTGTGCTTCATGGGGGGGGCATGTGTGTGTGTGCTGCACGGGGGGGCATGTGTGTACTGCACGGGGGGGATGTTGTGTGTGCTGCACGGGGGGGCATGTTGTGTGTGCTGCACGGGTGGCATGTTGTGTGTGCTGCTCGGGGGGGCATGTTGTGTGTGCTGCACGGGGGGGCATGTTGTGTGTGCTGCACGGGGGGGCATGTTGTGTGTGCTGCACGGGGGGCATGTTGTGTGTGCTGCACGGGGGGCATGTGTGTGCTGCACGGGGGGGCATGTTGTGTGTGCTTCACGGGGGACATGTGTGTGTGCTGCACGGGGGGCGTGTGTGTGTGCTATTGTGGAGAGGGCGGTATTACGTGTATTGGGGAGAGGGCGGTATTACGTGTATTGGGGAGAGGGCGGTATTACGTGTATTGGGGAGAGGGCGGTATTACGTGTATTGGGGAGAGGGCGGTATTACGTGTATTGGGGAGAGGGCGGTATTACGTGTATTGGGGAGAGGGCGGTATTACGTGTATTGGGGAGAGGGCGGTATTACGTGTATTTTGGAGAGGGCGGTATTACGTGTATTGGGGAGAGGGTGGTATTACGTGTATTGGGGAGAGGGCGGTATTACGTGTATTGGGGAGAGGGCGGTATTACGTGTATTGGGGAGAGGGCGGTATTATGTGTATTGGGGAGAGGGCGGTATTACGTGTATTGGGGAGAGGGCGGTATTACATGTATTGTGGAGAGGGCGGTATTACGTGTATTGGGGAGAGGGCGATATTACGTGTATTGGGGAGAGGGCGGTATTACGTGTATTGGGGAGAGGGCGGTATTACGTGTATTGGGGAGAGGGCGATATTACGTGTATTGGGGAGAGGGCGGTATTACGTGTATTGGGGAGAGGGCGGTATTACGTGTATTGGGGAGAGGGCGGTATTACGTGTATTGGGGAGAGGGCGGTATTACGTGTATTGGGGAGAGGGCGGTATTACGTGTATTGGGGAGAGGGCGGTATTACGTGTATTGGGGAGAGGGCGGTATTACGTGTATTTTGGAGAGGGCGGTATTACGTGTATTGGGGAGAGGGCGGTATTACGTGTATTGGGGAGAGGGCGGTATTACGTGTATTGGGGAGAGGGCGGTATTACGTGTATTGGGGAGAGGGCGGTATTACGTGTATTGGGGAGAGGGCGGTATTACGTGTATTGGGGAGAGGGCGGTATTACGTGTATTGGGGAGAGGGCGGTATTACGTGTATTGGGGAGAGGGCGGTATTACGTGTATTGGGGAGAGTGCGGTATTACGTGTATTGGGGAGAGGGCGGTATTACGTGTATTGGGGAGAGTGCGGTATTACGTGTATTGGGGAGAGGGCGGTATTACGTGTATTGGGGAGAGGGCGGTATTACGTGTATTGGGGAGAGGGCGGTATTACGTGTATTGGGGAGAGGGCGGTATTACGTGTATTGGGGAGAGGGCGGTATTACGTGTATTGGGGAGAGGGCGGTATTACGTGTATTGGGGAGAGGGCGGTATTACGTGTATTGGGGAGAGGGCGGTATTACGTGTATTGGGGAGAGGGCGGTATTACGTGTATTGGGGAGAGGGCGGTATTACGTGTATTGGGGAGAGGGCGGTATTACGTGTATTGGGGAGAGGGCGGTATTACGTGTATTGGGGAGAGGGCGGTATTACGTGTATTGGGGAGAGGGCGGTATTACGTGTATTGGGGAGAGGGCGGTATTACGTGTATTGGGGAGAGGGCGGTATTACGTGTATTGGGGAGAGGGCGGTATTACGTGTATTGGGGAGAGGGCGGTATTACGTGTATTGGGGAGAGGGCGGTATTACGTGTATTGGGGAGAGGGCGGTATTACGTGTATTGGGGAGAGGGCGGTATTACGTGTATTGTGGAGAGGGCGGTATTACGTGTATTGGGGAGAGGGCGGTATTACGTGTATTGGGGAGAGGGCGGTATTACGTGTATTGGGGAGAGGGCGGTATTACGTGTATTGGGGAGAGGGCGGTATTACGTGTATTGGGGAGAGGGCGGTATTACGTGTATTGGGGAGAGGGCGGTATTACGTGTATTGGGGAGAGGGCGGTATTACGTGTATTGGGGAGAGGGCGGTATTACGTGTATTGGGGAGAGGGCGGTATTACGTGTATTGGGGAGAGGGCGGTATTACGTGTATTGGGGAGAGGGCGGTATTACGTGTATTGGGGAGAGGGCGGTATTACGTGTATTGGGGAGAGGGCGGGATTACGTGTATTGGGGAGAGGGCGGTATTACGTGTATTGTGGAGAGGGCGGTATTACGTGTATTGAGGAGAGGGCGGTATTACGTGTATTGGGGAGAGGGCGGTATTACGTGTATTGGGGAGAGGGCGGTATTACGTGTATTGGGGAGAGGGCGGTATTACGTGTATTGGGGAGAGGGCGGTATTACGTGTATTGGGGAGAGGGCGGTATTACGTGTATTGGGGAGAGTGCGGTATTACGTGTATTGGGGAGAGGGCGGTATTACGTGTATTGGGGAGAGTGCGGTATTACGTGTATTGGGGAGAGGGCGGTATTACGTGTATTGGGGAGAGTGCGGTATTACGTGTATTGGGGAGAGGGCGGTATTACGTGTATTGGGGAGAGGGCGGTATTACGTGTATTGGGGAGAGGGCGGTATTACGTGTATTGGGGAGAGGGCGGTATTACGTGTATTGTGGAGAGGGCGGTATTACGTGTATTGTGGAGAGGGCGGTATTACGTGTATTGGGGAGAGGGCGGTATTACGTGTATTGGGGAGAGGGCGGTATTACGTGTATTGGGGAGAGGGCGGTATTACGTGTATTGGGGAGAGGGCGGTATTACGTGTATTGGGGAGAGGGCGGTATTACGTGTATTGTGGAGAGGGCGGTATTACGTGTATTGGGGAGAGGGCGGTATTACGTGTATTGGGGAGAGGGCGGTATTGGGGAGAGGGCGATATTACGTGTATTGGGGAGAGGGCGGTATTACGTGTATTGGGGAGAGGGCGGTATTGGGGAGAGGGCGGTATTGGGGAGAGGGCGGTATTGGGGAGAGGGCGGTATTGGGGAGAGGGCGGTATTACGTGTATTGGGGAGAGGGCGGTATTACGTGTATTGGGGAGAGGGCGGTATTACGTGTATTGGGGAGAGGGCGGTATTACGTGTATTGGGGAGAGGGCGGTATTACGTGTATTGGGGAGAGGGCGGTATTGGGGAGAGGGCGGTATTGGGGAGAGGGCGGTATTGGGGAGAGGGCGGTATTACGTGTATTGGGGAGAGGGCGGTATTACGTGTATTGGGGAGAGGGCGGTATTACGTGTATTGGGGAGAGGGCGGTATTACGTGTATTGGGGAGAGGGCGGTATTACGTGTATTGGGGAGAGGGCGGTATTACGTGTATTGGGGAGAGGGCGGTATTGGGGAGAGGGCGATATTACGTGTATTGGGGAGAGGGCGGTATTACGTGTATTGGGGAGAGGGCGGTATTGGGGAGAGGGCGGTATTACGTGTATTGGGGAGAGGGCGGTATTGGGGAGAGGGCGGCATTACGTGTATTGGGGAGAGGGCGGTATTACGTGTATTGGGGAGAGGGCGGTATTACGTGTATTGGGGAGAGGGCGGTATTACGTGTATTGGGGAGAGGGCGGTATTACGTGTATTGGGGAGAGGGCGGTATTACGTGTATTGGGGAGAGGGCGGTATTACGTGTATTGGGGAGAGGGCGGTATTACGTGTATTGGGGAGAGGGCGGTATTGGGGAGAGGGCGGCATTACGTGTATTGGGGAGAGGGCGGTATTACGTGTATTGGGGAGAGGGCGGTATTGGGGAGAGGGCGGTATTACGTGTATTGGGGAGAGGGCGGTATTGGGGAGAGGGCGGCATTACGTGTATTGGGGAGAGGGCGGTATTACGTGTATTGGGGAGAGGGCGGTATTGGGGAGAGGGCGGTATTACGTGTATTGGGGAGAGGGCGGTATTGGGGAGAGGGCGGCATTACGTGTATTGGGGAGAGGGCGGTATTACGTGTATTGGGGAGAGGGCGGTATTACGTGTATTGGGGAGAGGGCGGTATTACGTGTATTGGGGAGAGGGCGGTATTGGGGAGAGGGCGGTATTACGTGTATTGGGGAGAGGGCGGTATTACGTGTATTGGGGAGAGTGCGGTATTACGTGTATTGGGGAGAGGGCGGTATTACGTGTATTGGGGAGAGGGCGGTATTGGGGAGAGGGCGGTATTACGTGTATTGGGGAGAGGGCGGTATTACGTGTATTGGGGAGAGGGCGGTATTACGTGTATTGGGGAGAGGGCGGTATTATGTGTATTGGGGAGAGGGCGGTATTACGTGTATTGGGGAGAGGGCGGTATTACGTGTATTGTGGAGAGGGCGGTATTACGTGTATTGGGGAGAGGGCGGTATTACGTGTATTGGGGAGAGGGCGGTATTACGTGTATTGGGGAGAGGGCGGTATTACGTGTATTGGGGAGAGGGCGGTATTACGTGTATTGTGGAGAGGGCGATATTACGTGTATTGGGGAGAGGGCGGTATTACGTGTATTGGGGAGAGGGCGGTATTACGTGTATTGGGGAGAGGGCGGTATTACGTGTATTGGGGAGAGGGCGGTATTACGTGTATTGGGGAGAGGGCGGTATTACGTGTATTGTGGAGAGGGCGATATTACGTGTATTGGGGAGAGGGCGGTATTACGTGTATTGGGGAGAGGGCGGTATTACGTGTATTGGGGAGAGGGCGGTATTACGTGTATTGGGGAGAGGGCGGTATTACGTGTATTGGGGAGAGGGCGGTATTACGTGTATTGGGGAGAGGGCGGTATTACGTGTATTGGGGAGAGGGCGGTATTACGTGTATTGGGGAGAGGGCGGTATTACGTGTATTGGGGAGAGGGCGGTATTACGTGTATTGGGGAGAGGGCGGTATTACGTGTATTGGGGAGAGGGCGGTATTACGTGTATTGGGGAGAGGGCGGTATTACGTGTATTGGGGAGAGGGCGGTATTACGTGTATTGGGGAGAGGGCGGTATTACGTGTATTGGGGAGAGGGCGGTATTACGTGTATTGGGGAGAGGGCGGTATTACGTGTATTGGGGAGAGTGCGGTATTACGTGTATTGGGGAGAGGGCGGTATTACGTGTATTGGGGAGAGTGCGGTATTACGTGTATTGGGGAGAGGGCGGTATTACGTGTACTGGGGAGAGGGCGGTATTACGTGTATTGGGGAGAGTGCGGTATTACGTGTATTGGGGAGAGGGCGGTATTACGTGTATTGGGGAGAGGGCGGTATTACGTGTATTGGGGAGAGGGCGGTATTACGTGTATTGGGGAGAGGGCGGTATTACGTGTATTGGGGAGAGTGCGGTATTACGTGTATTGGGGAGAGGGCGGTATTACGTGTATTGGGGAGAGGGCGGTATTACGTGTATTGGGGAGAGGGCGGTATTACGTGTATTGGGGAGAGGGCGATATTACGTGTATTGGGGAGAGGGCGGTATTACGTGTACTGGGGAGAGGGCGGTATTACGTGTATTGGGGAGAGGGCGGTATTACGTGTATTGGGGAGAGGGCGGTATTACGTGTATTGGGGAGAGGGCGGTATTACGTGTATTGGGGAGAGGGCGGTATTACGTGTATTGGGGAGAGGGCGGTATTACGTGTATTGGGGAGAGGGCGGTATTACGTGTATTGGGGAGAGTGCGGTATTACGTGTATTGGGGAGAGGGCGGTATTACGTGTATTGGGGAGAGGGCGGTATTACGTGTATTGGGGAGTGGGCGGTATTACGTGTATTGTGGAGAGGGCGGTATTACGTGTATTGGGGAGAGTGCGGTATTACGTGTATTGGGGAGAGGGCGGTATTACGTGTATTGGGGAGAGGGCGGTATTACGTGTATTGTGGAGAGGGCGGTATTACGTGTATTGAGGAGAGGGCGGTATTACGTGTATTGGGGAGAGGGCGGTATTACGTGTATTGGGGAGAGGGCGGTATTACGTGTATTGGGGAGAGGGCGGTATTACGTGTATTGGGGAGAGGGCGGTATTACGTGTATTGGGGAGAGGGCGGTATTACGTGTATTGGGGAGAGGGCGGTATTACGTGTATTGGGGAGAGGGCGGTATTACGTGTATTGGGGAGAGGGCGGTATTACGTGTATTGGGGAGTGGGCGGTATTACGTGTATTGGGGAGAGGGCGGTATTACGTGTATTGGGGAGAGGGCGGTATTACGTGTATTGGGGAGAGGGCGGTATTACGTGTATTGGGGAGAGAGCGGTATTACGTGTATTGGGGAGAGGGCGGTATTACGTGTATTGGGGAGAGGGCGGTATTACGTGTATTGGGGAGAGGGCGGTATTACGTGTATTGGGGAGAGGGCGGTATTACGTGTATTGGGGAGAGGGCGGTATTACGTGTATTGGGGAGAGGGCGGTATTACGTGTATTGGGGAGAGGGCGGTATTACGTGTATTGGGGAGAGGGCGGTATTACGTGTATTGGGGAGAGGGCGGTATTACGTGTATTGGGGAGAGTGCGGTATTACGTGTATTGGGGAGAGGGCGGTATTACGTGTATTGGGGAGAGGGCGGTATTACGTGTATTGGGGAGAGGGCGGTATTACGTGTATTGGGGAGTGGGCGGTATTACGTGTATTGTGGAGAGGGCGGTATTACGTGTATTGTGGAGAGGGCGGTATTACGTGTATTGGGGAGAGGGCGGTATTACGTGTATTGGGGAGAGGGCGGTATTACGTGTATTGGGGAGAGGGGGCGGTATTACGTGTATTGGGGAGAGGGCGGTATTACGTGTATTGAGGAGAGGGCGGTATTACGTGTATTGAGGAGAGGGCGGTATTACGTGTATTGAGGAGAGGGCGGTATTACGTGTATTGGGGAGAGGGCGGTATTACGTGTATTGGGGAGAGGGCGGTATTACGTGTATTGGGGAGAGGGCGGTATTACGTGTATTGGGGAGAGGGCGGTATTACGTGTATTGGGGAGAGGGCGGTATTACGTGTATTGGGGAGAGGGCGGTATTACGTGTATTGGGGAGTGGGCGGTATTACGTGTATTGGGGAGAGGGCGGTATTACGTGTATTGGGGAGAGGGCGGTATTACGTGTATTGGGGAGAGGGCGGTATTACGTGTATTGGGGAGAGGGCGGTATTACGTGTATTGGGGAGAGGGCGGTATTACGTGTATTGGGGAGAGGGCGGTATTACGTGTATTGGGGAGAGGGCGGTATTACGTGTATTGGGGAGAGGGCGGTATTATGTGTATTGGGGAGAGTGCGGTATTACGTGTATTGGGGAGAGTGCGGTATTACGTGTATTGGGGAGAGTGCGGTATTACGTGTATTGGGGAGAGGGCGGTATTACGTGTATTGGGGAGAGGGCGGTATTACGTGTATTGGGGAGAGTGCGGTATTACGTGTATTGGGGAGAGGGCGGTATTATGTCTATTGAGGAGAGGGTGAGACGAAAAATGTAAGGGCGGCAGAAAGGTATGGGCCTAAGGGCAGCAAAATTGTAAATCTGCCGCTGAATACCAGTATACACAAATGTCCAGTATAACCTCTAATTTTTTACTGGTCAGAGTGTCCAAATACATGACAGTCCGGTTCAATACTGGACACCTGGCAACCCTATGCCTACTATTGCGCTACATTAAAGTGCCCCAACAAAACCAAAGCTCATCTACCAACCTAAAAATACAAAAGCTACAATAACTCTTTAGTCCAAACCTTCCTACATCCCCTCCCATAAATAAATACAGTACCCCAAGCGCACACTCTCCCTTTTTGTTTCCCCTTTTAAGACATTTTTAAGACTTAAGCCAAATGAATAAAAGGTAAGAAAAATTGTAATCCCTATGAAAGAGCACTAGTGTGTGAGTCCTGATCACTAGGAAATGGATCCATGCAAAAGCTTGCTTTTATTGTTGCTAAAATCGGCCATGCAAGATGCTTTGTCTTTATGTATTTACTTATTAATGAATAGCTAGACCACACTGTTTCCTACCCTGGGTTTCTCATACTCGTTACACATGAACAACATATTTTCTATATGAAAGCACAGCATAACTAGATCAGGTAGAATATATACACAGGCGCTCCTCAATGTCCGCCGGAATCCGTCCCGCAAACCGCTATCAAATTGCAGACCATCAGATTGTGGATCCAATGGGATAGTTTGTTCCGACATTGAATAATGCGTTTGACGCATAACAGACAGGTGGATAGCAAGGACCACCTGTAATGCAATACACAGAAACATGATAAAAATAGTCTTATCTGGTTAAATACTGATTAGCCGTCAAAGCCGTCCAATCACAAAACTGGAATCCCATTGGTCTTTTTACAGACCTAATGGGAAAAGAAAACCTGATAAAACTAAAATACAAAGAAAACTGGTACAAGTGCGCTGTAAATTAAATAACCGTGCACTGAAATGAGAAGGTGATTGGTCCTCAGCCTCTGGCCAATCAGATTCACCGCAGCTAGTACCAACCTTTCGATTTTATATATTATAAGATGAATTGAATGGATCCAGCGCTGGAGCGCATTTATCATTAACTTTCTCTGTGGCGATGTCATTAGGCTCATTGACCCGGGACCAGTGGCAGATTTCCCATCAGGCCCGGGCCTAGGGCGGCAAAATTTGGGGGGGCGGCACAAATGTTCGCCTCGATATACATTTGCCACGCTCTCGGGCCTATCGTGCCTGATGGGGAGTCACTTACATATGCTGGGCGCCTCCTTGCTGTCTCCTTTCTGCCGCCCTCCGTCTCCTTCCGATTCGCAGCGTCAAATGACGCCGCAGACGTCACCAACATGGTGTCACACGGCGTCACACTGCCATGGCAAGGTGACATTGCGACGTCAAATCACGTCATGACCTCGCGTTACCATGGCAACGAGGCGGTGTGTGACGTCACCTCGGTGACGTCCGCAGCATCATTTGACGGTGGGAATCGGAAGCAGGAGGAAGGCGGCAGAAAGGAGGAGGAGGCCGGCATATGAAAGTGCTTAGGGGCGGCGGATTCTCAGGACACTGGGCACCCGAAAATAAAGATGTGTGGGGAAAAGTTCAGCCAGAACACTCCTGGCTTCCTATCAAATCCCGTGTCACACACTAATTTCTCCTCCTCACTTTCAAAGCTTTACACTCTTCTGCCCCTCCTTACATCTCAGCCCTAATTTCTCGCTATGCACCATTCCGACTTGCGTTCCTCTCAAGGATGTCTTCTCTCTACCCCTTCTGTAACCAAAGCACTCTGTCCTGGAACAGCCTGCTAGCTGTATTTGGATGTCAGCTTTCCTTGCAGTTTCACTCCCAGTGCAGATGGAATGGATACATTATGTTGCCTTTCTCCCTCCAGTCTGTCACACCCCTGGTTGCCCTGGCAACATCTCCAGTCCTCCTAGTTAATGGGCTTTCCCATTCCCCCCTGTCTCTGCTGACAGTTAACATAGTCCCAGCTCACGTCTAGTGTGACCCCTGCCCCTCACTTCCTTTTCCACCCTGGACACAGTGAGTACAGTACCTGTCTGCTACTACCCACGGGAAGACCTTTCTGTCTTACCATAGTCTAACCTCATGCAAGCATATCTGACAGAGAAGCACTCTCTACTCACACTACACCTACAAGTACCCTTTGTTTTCTCCTTCTGCAATAAAGTTAAGAAAGACAATAAGGACTTGTGATGCTTTGGAAGAGGGAAGACATGAGTTAAAGCTAACTGGAGCTATTCATACTTCACACGTGACCCTGGTTCCAGTATACACTCTCCCGCCTTAAGCCTTTCTCACTGACTGCCCCATACCTCTGGAATGCCTTTCCCCTCAATACCCGACTAGCACCCTCTATCCACCTTTAAGACCCACCTTAAAACACACCTGCTTAACAAAGCATATGAGTAGCTCCGTGGCTGATAATTCACACCTCATACATTAACCTTGGCCCCCTGCAGACACACTTACCAGAATGTCCTCCTACTGTCTCTGTACGTTCTTCCTACCTACCAATTAGACTGTAAACTCTTCGGAGCAGGGACTCCTTTTCTTAAATGGTACTTATGTCTGAAGCACTTCTCCCCTTTATGTGTTATTTATATTATTTATATTACTGCTGTGAAGCGCTATGTACATTTATGGCGCTACATAAATAAAGACATACAGGTGCGCCAACAAGACGCTGGGTACGTGCTGGGTACATGCTGCAACATTTCAGTGACATTTCTGCAGAGACTAATTGCCCATCGGATTAACACAGCAGGGGTCCCTGCCTGTCCCATTCAGTTTGAATGGGACTGCCAGGGACCCCCGCTGTTAATCCGATGGGCCATTAGTCTGTCTGCAGAAATGTCACTGAAATGTTTCAGCATGTACCTGGGTCTTGTTGGTGATTGCCCCAGATTTGTTTGAGAATACTTGTCGGCACTACAGTACAGCAGGGCCCCGCTTCTCGGCGCCCCGCTTTTCGGCGATCCGCTGATACGGCGGCACCGAGAAGGGGGCCGCCATCTTTGATTCAGAGTTGCGCATGTCCGGTTGCGCCCGGCGCACATGCGCAGACCGATGTCTGCGCACACATACCGTAGTTTGCGCGCGCAGACCATAGGCCGCGCATGCGCAGAACGGCGAAAACGCCGTTCTGTGCATGCAAAATCACTGAAAATCGCTGGATCCGCTTTCCGGCGATTTTCACTTTCCGGCAGGCCCCTGGAACGGAATCCACCGTATACCCGGGGCCCTGCTGTACATACATAACACATACACTTTAATGCAGACAGTGTGGCCCAGCACATGTTTCAGTTGTTTGGAACACATGACTCAATCCTCCTTTCTAGTCCATTTCACAATCATACAATAACGAATATTACCAGAGTAACACTCACACAGCCAATCCACTTCTTATGTTATTCACACCATCATGATTGCCTTGGTGTGAGTGTTTCAAGCATCCTTTTAAACAAAAAAAACCACAACTGTTTAGCTAAAATGTAAACGCAAAGCTCAACTGAGGGGCTGTATGGTAGTTGTAGTTTCCTCTGTGACACAAGATTTGTCTGACTCCTGGCCGCGGACTACATTTCCCAGAATGCTTTGAGGCTGTCTGTTCCTTAAACCCCCAATCTTGAGCATTCTTTCCTGCTGATGTGTGCGGGAGCTGCCTCTGCTAAGCATCGAATCGCATCGTGTCTGGCAGCTCTGCTCCCCCTCCTCCCCTTAAAGGCGCAGCCCTGGGTTAAGGTTCCCAGTCCGGGAAGGGGGGGCTGCATGTACAGTAACATGTAGTAGTGCAACAATCACTTGATCATTTTAAAACGCCATATTGCAGACAGTGGGAGGACAAGGAGCTGGTGAGTTGGGACTTTGCAAACAATGCTCTGAGATTGCATCTTAATCCTTTATTAGTGCAGCTCAGTAAAAGCAAATTCAATGTTTTGAAAGGTGCTGCCCCATATGATCGGGAGTAACGCAACGTGATATTATTTTTATAATATATGTTGTAACTGACATTATCTTCTTGCAGTCTCATTCTCCCCCCCCCCCTCCATCTGCTATTATTGGCTTTCACCGATGAATTTATAATTTATTATACCACCAGATCCTCTATTTTTCCAGGTGCAAAACAGCCTCTCAAGCACTGAAAGTGTTTTTTAAGTGAAATAAACCAAATCAGGGGGTTGTGCAAAAAGAAAATCGGCCTTTTTTTTTTTTTTTTTTTTCCTGCTACTGAATAAACTAAATCGAATTTTTAAACCACATTAAATATTTAATATTGTAGGGCGCCAAGTCATTGCAGGCACATCCAGCACTAAAGGGGTTCATAGAATGGTATAATATACATGAATTAAATATTATCCAACGCAGAGACGCTTCAGCAATGAAGATGTTACAAACGCTCAACAAAAAATTATATTTTTGTGTGTTGTAGAACTTTTTTTTTTCTTTTTTTTTATTACAGCAATGACAAGTTTTTATAATTAATACTTAAAAAAAAGAGGTACGTGTATAAAACGGTCAATATTGTGGCACGACTCTCGGAATAATCAAACTGTACAAAACATTGCTCTGCGCGTCTTGATGTAAGAACTTGCAAGCCCTGATTATAAATTGCTTACATTCTTTAGTAGGTAGTCATGAAGAGGTTAATCAAATTAAACATGTATGGGGTGGGACACAGTAAGAGGCTGTAACTGAATATTACTTCTCATTGGCTTCCTTGCAGAGCGCTTCAGGAGCTGGATTTGTTACACCGTATACACCCCGATGGCGTCCAGACTTCTACGAGCTGTCATTCTTGGACCGCCGGGCTCCGGCAAAGGGACACTGTGCCAGAGGATTGCTAAAAATTTTGGGCTTCAGCATCTTTCCAGTGGTGAATTCCTGAGACAAAATATCCGATCCCATACTGGTAAGATCCGTCACCCACCCCAGGCACCATGCCCCATCCGCTTGTAAAAGAGGGTTTGATCTGACATGCCTGAAGAATAGGCATTAACATAGGCATAACCAGTATTATGTCTACCCGACCGTTTGTTGCTTTTGGATATTGCCAAGCTTTCAAGACTCATCTGTCACCGTGTACTGAATACAACAGGTCTGATACATACTTCTGCTTTGCTTTATGAATATATTTGGAAGTTGCTTTTCAGTGTATTGCAGACTCTGGGGTGCGAGACTGATGTGTTTACATGCTACGCCTTACACAAGCTTAGTTTTTGAAGCATTGGTCACCAGGACCTATTTTTTTTTATAATGCATTCCTTGTCTTTTGTGGCTGCTGGATTTTGTTTAATTTATAATGGGATCTTGGTTTTTCTAACTCAGGGGGTTGGCCAACTCCAGTCCTCAAGGGCAACCAACAGGTCAGGTTTTCGGGCTATCCCTGCTTCAGCACAGGTGGCTTAGTCTGGCTGACTTCCTGTGCTAAAGCAGGGATATCCTGGAAACCTGAACTGTTGGTCGCCCTTGAGGACTGGAGTTGGCCACCCCTGCTCTCCCCGTTTTTGTTTTCGATTTCAGAAAGGGGACTAAAATAAGACTAGGTCAGGCTGACCAGATAAATTGCATACCACTGCCAGCCCTACTTGTAGCTTTCTGAGCATCTGTCCTCTGTTCACCGTGATCTATCCGAGATAAGTGGCGAGCTGCGATTTGCTGATCTGTGCACTACGCGTAAAACCCCAGAGAAACGTGCAGCCAACAAGTGGTTGGTTTTTCAAATTGTGGCAAATAGTTTTATTTGTGGAGAGTTCTTGCCTTAAGGAACAGAGTCGGCCACTGTATTTGCAAACAGCTAGACCTTGTGTTGGAACCTGCAGGCAGATCACCAGCAGTAAAAATAACATACATAACACAAGGGAGGAGAAGCTGAACGATATTCTGAATTAACCTGTTGGCTGCCACAGGGGCGAGCAACTCCTTGAAAGCAAATAGCAAACTGTATATTAGTATATGATGTGATAAAGACAGTTGAGGGTTTTTTTCCCCCCCACTATAATGGTATGGTTATTATACCAATATATTATTACTCTATCAACAGATTTAAGTGAAGAGGTTATCTGGTCATGAGGGGCAAAAGTGATCTTTATATTGTTGGATAAACCTACTTAACCGTTAATCTGCCACATGAATCTCTAAGCCTCTATGGCAGCAAATGGGTAAAACCAGGGGTTCTCAACTCTTGTACTCAAAGGCCACCAACAGGTCTGGTTCTCGGGATATCCCTGCTTCAGCACAGGTGACTGTCTTCGATTGAGCCACCTGTGCTGAAGCAGGGATATCCTGAGAACCAGACCCGTTGGTGGCCCTTGAGGGCTGGAGTTAAGAACCCTTGGTTTAAACTATAAGCATGGGGGGGAAAAAATAGTAAGAGGATTGAAGTGATTTGAATGAACAGCTTGTTTGTGGCATGGGGTTTAATGCACTGACGCTGTCATTGTTTAACCTTTCTGAAGTCTGTTAACCATATAGCGACTTGCTAATGATCAATCTGTCACCAGCACACGTGTGCAAATACAGAGCAGGTGCGTGATTAGCACCATTCGAGTTGCCCAGTCCTGCAACAGATCGCTTCTCAGTGCCTGGAGACGGGGTGGGTTAGCATACAACTCCACAGATTAAATACAAGAAGCATTCAGCGAGTGGGTTACTGTAGGTCAAGTAGGATTTTTGCATCCTCGTCCAAATACATTCACTATGTTTTTAATCGTTGTTTTTCGATAACAGATACCTTACTCCCTGGGGCTCAGGGAGGGGAGCAGTTTATCTTGGGCTTTTGCCAAACGCACCGTATGAAGAAACATAATGGTGTGGAATATTACTGCATTCATTCAGTGTTTATTGCATCAATGCCGTACCCATCCCCTTTATAGCATAGCTCATTTACAAATATACCTTAATAATAAGGGGAACCACTTAAAAGGAGAACCAGTTAAAAGGAGAAGGGAATGCTTGCCCACGAAAGCGGATGTCGTAAGTGGCATTGTGGGTCGTGTTTAGAGACAGTGGGGGTTATTCATTAAATGGTGCCCATCGGAGCACTGTCTCACGCAAACTCCCATTTACTTTAATTTTTTGAGTTTTCGAAGATACTTGGTATAATTATACAGTTCTGTCTATTTTTCTTTTTGAAGGGGTATTTGTATTGAACGAATATTTGTAATATTAAAATGTACAGTTTTTTTTTCTTTTTGTTTTGTTTCAAACGTGGACTAGGAACCTTCAGCAATCCTTCCAGTATTAGAGGCAGAACAAGCTGGAACACATTTGTGTCATTGGCAGGTGCATGGATCCATCTGTTGTAGCTAATAATGGTACCGCATATTCACTATATGGGCAGATTGCAGTAGATGGGGTGACAAATATGTTCTGTTTCTGAGCTAGCAATTATGTCTTGTAGAGTTGGTGGTACTAGGAAAACTTGCCGCCCTCTTCATCCGCCCCCCAAACCTACCTGGATACGACCGGGAAATTTTTCTTTTTTCCATGGTGTGCCCGGTACATCACTACTAATTAGTGTAAGGGGTTAACGGCCTTCATGGATTAACCGGTTGGATCACTCTGGTATTGCCCCTCCCCATTATGTGATGTCGGATGTCTTGTGACCAGTGATGTCACCATAGGAAAATATATATATTCTCCACCCAGTGTTCTAGAAGCAGGTTTCTGGGAGTTCTGGCAGAGGGCCTCACCGTGAGTCCTGTAAATGTTTGTGTATAGATATGTATTTTTAAGCGTGTCCTGTCCCTGTTTATTGTTTTCAGTTAAGAAACGTGCCCTATATAGTTACCGTCCATAGTAATGGCCCCAAATTGTTCTCGTGTGAAGAGGAGTGCGCATGTGCTTAGCAAGAGTTCTCGGAGTAGTAGCTCCTGAGCATTATCGGGTCGGCCCCACCTGAAGTCCCTTGGTAAACTCATGATCCAATATGCATGGACGAAGTATGAGTATGTAGTAATGGGACACTGATCTCAGAAAGCAGAGTGTATTCTCAGGAGGGGCCCACTTGAAATGGGGCATTGACGCTATGCAGGCGATTGCCAATCTAACCAATAGTAAGGTAAATGAGCATAAGTATCTCCCCAGTGAGAGAGTGAGAGCTACCACGGGGAAGAAGCATAGAGTAACTTTATGAATTGCTACCAGTTAATGTCTAATGTAAAGTGTGTCCTTGTATAGTGAGAATTTTAAATGAATGTTCCTGGCGCCCATCCTTTATTCTAACTGCATATCCACGCCCAGCCTACTCTGACCCAGCACCCTGAACAGGTATGAGGCCATGAATATAGTTGAGCTCAATTGTAAAATCCTTTAGAGTCGGGCGAGGAGGGTCACACTTATTGCTCTCAATTCTTAAGGGATTGTATTCTTCTTTTTTTGGGGGGGTAAATCTCAAACCTAGATTTCACATGAACACAACTCTTCTAATACAAGTGGACATTAGAGCAGCAGCAGCCTGGGCTGATTGCTGTTTTATTTTCATGATTTGAAAATGTCTCCTCTTTCAGGGGATGTTTTTATTTTATTTTAACGGGGGGGCATGTTGTGTGTGTGCTGCACAGGGGGGGCATGTTGTGACACAAGCTGTTTCAATATTAAATGTCTGGGAACTCAAAATGGAGTTCTCGTTAGAGCCCAGTGCAGTCTGATGTTACCATCGTAACCGCCGATGCTAGAGATTTAAAAAATGGCAATGATTTAGAACACAAAAAAAAATATATATATATATCAGGAAATATTCAGGGTGTAAGATACTAGCATTTTATAAGTTTAACTCGTGTGTTTCTGGGGGATTGCTGCTTTGAAACACAATTTAGTTGCAATGATTTAATTGGTAGGTGACCTCCATTGGATCCTGTAGAATTTCTTGGACATGGTATTAGGGCAAAGGGTCACATATTTAAATGTGCAGTGCACATGACCTTCCAAACACCTGCCTGTGTAGTCACTTAAGAGAGACTAGATAGGCCTGGGATCTTGTTTATAAATAACTGCTGTGGATATTAGGCCTGAGACATAGTAGGGTGAGCCTTGCTGAGCCGCGCTGAGCAGATGCACCTGCATCTGTCATCAGCGCGGCTTTAGCAGCCGCTTCCGCATGCGTGCGGAGGCTCAGGTATTTTGGAGAGACAGGCAAATTTAAAATTTGCCGCTCAGGGAAGCGGATGAGCGGTCACGTGACCGCTCACATCCAATGGGAGCGAGGGACTAGCCCTGCCTCCCGCCCCACCTCCGGCCTGCCTCCGCCCCGCCTATGCACCGCCCCCAAAGCGCGCTCACTGCCTCGCCTACCAGGACACAAAAAAAGCTCCAGTTTGAGCAGGCGAGGCAGAGCAGGAGCGCTGATCAGCGCGGCCCGAGGCACCATGCCTGAGGCCTTACCGTTAAAAAAAAAAATAGCTGCAGTATACTGTGCTGCGAAGTATCACTATTTATTTCCAGGCCTTGACAAAAGGAAAGATAGGTCTTCTGATGATATAGCTGGCAAGCATGTTTGTAAAGTTCTCCCACAGCATGTGCTTCCCAAAGGCCCCTTTTTAAACACAACATATCTGCGAAGTTTAAAGCTCACGTGGGCCAATAGGAGGGCGAACCAGATGTCGGGGCTTCCTTTTGGCCCTCAGGGCGTGGGAGCCTTGAAAATACGCAGTTAAATGATCCATGCTAGCCAAGCGGCTATTGGCACCCCCTGCGGAGACCTCCTCTTTCAAACTTATGTTAAAAAAATGTATACAACAAAAAACAGAGAAGCCCACAGCTACATACAATATGACAAAAATACACAAATACCTTGCTGGGTATCTGTGTGTATGTTAAAAAAAACACAAGCTAAAATCGCAAAAAATGCGCAGTATCCAACGTGTGTGTGTTATCTGTACCTGTACCCCGTTAGCCGAGCTTAATAATCAAAAACAAATAGTC
This sequence comes from Ascaphus truei, assembly GCF_040206685.1. Lineage (NCBI taxonomy): Eukaryota > Metazoa > Chordata > Amphibia > Anura > Ascaphidae > Ascaphus > Ascaphus truei. Next base: position 13,894,862 of record NC_134492.1, on the reverse strand, counting down.
TATACGGTTCTGTGGCTAACGAAATACTTTTATTTGTGCGAGCTTTTGAGATACACTGATCTCTTCTTCGCGCGATGTTACAATGGATAAAGCAAGAAAAGTTTTACTTTAATAAAACAGCCTGGAATGTTCTGTGGAGGAAGCCTATCTCCCTCCCCCCCCCCCCCCCCACCACCCTCTGCAGTATGCGATTTATGACTTTTAGGTGTTAAATGGTCCGTATGTATGTGTGTGTGTGTATGTTTGTAAATATAAATTTATAAAGCGCCCTCAGTGTATACAGCGCTTTACAAAAGGTGTGTGTGGGGAGGGGGAGTGTATACCAATGGTGTGTTGAAATGTAAGGGGGTGTTGCATTACTATAAATGTGTGTGGATACTATGGAGTCCCTAATCATATATAGTGA